>NC_091792.1:36940555-37241666 GCF_041296235.1 Equus asinus
GGATTGGTAAGAGTAGGCAATGTGGGGCAAATTGACTCCCGATGACTTCAAGAATTCATTGATCTTTCTTGGTTGTAAAATCGAACAATTTGGATTCTTATAATTACTTGTTACCTGTAACCTCCTAGACTGCTCACTAGGGGCAAAAATAAACTATTCTAAGAAGGATTCTATGCAGCACCACTCACCTCTTAGGTTCTGAAGTGCTGATAGACTTTCACCAGGAAAGGAGAACCAGAAGAAAGCTACAAGTTAGCTAAGATAGAAAGGCACTGTCTGAAGAAAAAAAAATAGACCTGGAAGGTAAAAAGAGACGAGAGGGTCAAGGTTATGAGGGGAACAGAAAAGAGTTTGAGGAGGATGCTACTATTAAAAAAAAAAATGTTCCCCATCCCTGTTGATCCCACTTTTGCTGCCACTTCAAGAGAATTCAGGGGCTGGCCCCATGGCCCAGTGGTTAAGTTCACACTCTCCGCTGCAGGCAGCCCCGTGTTTTGTTGGTTCGAATCCTGGGCGCAGACATGGCACTGCTCGTCAAACCACGCTGAGGCAGCGTCCCACACACCACAACTAGAAGGACCCACAAAGAATAATATATAACTATGTACCAGGGAGATTTGGGGAGAACAAGGAAAAAAAGTAAAATCTTTAAAAAAAAAAGAGAGAATTCAGGAAAGACTTAAAATATTATAGAAGGCATTTGGAGTAGCATTGTAGACAGCAAGCCTTAAGGCAGGGACAAGAAGGTACAGGAACAATATTTGCATCTCTAAGATTAAAACATCAGTAGAGGCTTGCCTGGTGGCATAGTGGTTAAGTTTGTGCACTCCACTTCGATAGCCCAGGGGTCACAGATTTGGAGCCCAGGCACCGACCTGTATACCATCCATCAAGCCATGCTGTGGTAGTGTCCCATGTACAAAATAGAGGAAGCTTGCCAATGATCTTAGCTCAGCAACAATCTTCCTCACCAAAAAATAAAAAACAAAAAATAACATAAACAAAACTCAACAAATTCTACACGGTACAAATCTCAATTATGATAACTTGAGATTACCTTGAAGGTAGGTAACTACTTTTACTGAAGGTAGAGATGCTTGAGAAGCTGGGCACTGAGCTAGCCATAGAAATATTGACTCCCTTAAAATCACAGAAAATGGATAAGATGCAGAAAACACAAAAATGGCAGTAGATACTGGTTGTTTGCATGTCAGTTTCAATAGCATTCTACATTTATTGCTTTTTAAAAATATCATGCACAGTATGCAAATAACCATCATGAGTATTTTTCCATAGATTATTTTTCCCTGTGCTGAAAGGAGCACAGAAGATTCCCCTACCTGAGGGGCAGGCACTTAGTGTTTACTTGCTACACAGTGCCATCTGGTGGCAAATGCCTCACATTTCAGACACAGGGTCCCTGGGTTCCAGAGAGATTCCCAAGGCCACAGATGTCAACCCAATGGAAAATAAGGAAATACACTGACTATCTTTAGGAATATTTATCAAAGTTGAAGACCAAGTTATTTGTTAATTATTCACATTGATATTCCTAATATATAGTTAATATATTCCCAATAAAAATGAACTGCTTTATGAATAAATTGGTTCTTAATAGTAGCAATTCTCAATCTGCATAACGCTGTAGTTTTCAAAGTCCTATTCACATTCATTAATGCATAAGATGGCTGTGGATATTATGTCATTCTCTAAAACAGAAAGTGAGGCTCAGGTAGGTTAAAGAAATTGCTCAAGCTCACAAAACTAAAAAAATGGTGCTGCTGAAGCCCAAATAAAGATTCTCTGTTTCTAATCTGTGTGTTTTCTTCACAGATGATCCTATTTCCCTCTGTTTAGAATGAAATGAAACAGTTTCAGTTGAAGCTTTAGCAGGAAGTGGTCTTTTAAATTAGGTCATGCTTCATAAAATAGTGGTGCCAAGTCTCCCCTGGTAGAACCTGCAGGAAGACTCAGCAAATCTTGGTGGAAGTGGCAGTGCATTCTGAAAGTGTGGTGCATAATTTTTTTTCTTGTTTTCTCCCCAGACTTTATATTTACATATATGCAAGACCATCTCTTTGTCTTTCTGTTTTGCTCTGCTGCCCTGTCTTGAGATTTACTCTTCATAACCTGCTTTACACCAGAAATGCCACCGACTTTTCAGCAGACCTTGAGGTGGCCCCTCACTTCCTCCTAGTAGATGTATTACTTTCAGAGTTAATCAAAGGATGATATTAAAGGTGGCATCTCTTATTGCGCATTGAGATGACTTATGTCATTCACATCAATGAGACCTTTTCAACCCTAATATCCGTTGCAGTGATCGATGGAATACAGCCTTGAAATTTAATTATAGTGACGTTTCAGAGGCTGACGGGCAGCTTTAAGCGTCCTGCTTTAACATCATCAGACAGTCCCAAGTTTCAGTGCTATAAAAGATTGAAGATCAGTCTACTCCATGTCTTACCTTCATTATGATCTGTAGGTATACGCCTACATTTCTCAGACTCTGTCAGAGGATTTTTTATCTTGTGGCTGCAATATTTCACCTCGTGTGAAATTATTGAAATTTAAGACCATTTTTAAAAAAGGCTATTCAAGCCTATGAATATCATCCTGATGCTGTCAGTAAGTGTTTTGCTCTTTGCTATATAGTTGCTTACATTCTTAGACTTGCATAATGAATCCTGAAACCATTCCAGGAGCAAAACTGAGACTTATTAATGTTGCATTCATCTGAAATAACCTCCTGAGAAAAACGGTATTCGTTTTTTAATGTTTAATTAGTATTGGTTCATCAAAACCATTTAAAAATATATTTCAAAATGTATCATAAAATGCAGAACATTTTCTTTCCTACAATTACCAGACCACTGAAAACTCCAAATTTCCTTTTTTCTGTATGCCGTTTATCATGAGCAGCAATAAAGATTTTGGAATGAGAACTTAGGCAGCAATTTTGGAATGATGTATTAGCCCTTCTTCAGCTATCTTTGCTCTCGAGAGCTGATTAATATAAAAGTCAGTTTATTTGTAAACTAGGAATATGTAACAGAAAAGAAGACACAGGAAAAAACAGATACTGTTGTTTCCAGAGACTTGTTTTAGACCCTAAATGAACTTTAGTTGGGTAATGGCCACAGCCGATAAACACCAAAAGTAATATTGCCTAAAGTGACAGAAAATACAGTGCCATCAATCTCTTTTCAAGGGTAATAACTTGCTTATTCTGCTTCAAGAGCTCAATATATAAATACAGTTTACAAGAAATTTTAAACTGATCACTAAAACCTGTGTATATTCAACTGCTAAGTCAAAAGGAAGCCTGTGGTGTTGATCGAGCCCAATAATCACTCTTTAATATCACTGGGGAGATAGCAGCATGATGAAAAGGATAAGGAAGGGATAAATCAACTGAAGAAATTCTGAGCCAAAGACCTTCATTTTTAAAACGCAGAGATTAAAATCACCAAGCTAATAAGATCTGCTCAGGGACCTAGAAATGTCAGCCAAAAATATGGAAAACGTTCCCCCAAGAGTAAGCTTTACTCAGGTTGGTTTATAAATAATAGTTATCTGCTGCAAACAGACCGTTATGCTTGCTGTTTAGCTTAAAGGTAGTATTTGGTTAGAATTCTTTATATATAGGATGTCTTATTCATATACTAATGTTCATGTCTAATGGATAGGAAAAGAAATAAACATTGCAAATAGATTTTGCATTGGTTTTCTAGCTTTTTCCTTACGTCTGGCATTCACCTCTCTGCTCCTACTGATGCTGCTTTGCAAACATCTCCCCTGGTCCACGAGCTTCAAAAGCTCTTTGTCAGTGGGGTAATCCCATCTTCCTGCCTCAACTACCTAAGATATTGATCTTATCTATTGATTTGGCAGTCATTCCCAATAGGTTGGAGGTTAAAGAAGGAAATAATGTCTTAGTAATTTTCATATCTCCAGGGCCTAGCACTGTTCCTGACAAATAGCAAGTGCACAATACAAAACTGATCTTTATTTAACTCTTTCACTCTGTCTCAACATAAACATATCTCCAACTCAGCTAATCAACTCATTGATCCCCAGATGCTGATATCCCCTCTTCTGTGCCTTGACTTATACCATGTCTCCTTTCAGAATGTTCTGATTCTTCTTTACTTTTTAACTTTTTCCTTTATTATAAGATACAGTCTATGAGACATTGTTTCCCAGAAAACATGATCTTTTCTCTCCTTTCTCTTCCTGCAGCATTTACTATTTCTCCCAATTCTCCTAGCTCTTATTAGTACATACTATCTTATGTCATTACTTATGTTTCTAATTCACAATCAAAATTCCTAAGTTAAAAGTTAAGTCTTTTCAAGGACAGGTGTCATATCTTGGATTTCGTCACATGGCAGTTACCTAGAACACTGCATTAGCACACTCAGGCGTTCGGTAAATCTGAGTTTAAAGAATCCTGCTTCAATGCTAGTCTAATGATAAGCTGGCATAATAAAAATGCAGCCCAGTACCTGACAGCACAAGTATAAACTATGAACAGTATCTTGACAAATTGTATGAAAGTCCAGGGTGAAAATATGCAATGCACAATGAGTTGATGAAATTAATTTTTAAAGATAATTTGAATTATTACAGTGAGAAAGTTGAGTAAAAATCCTACTCATCATTCAAGATGTAGGTGAAAAAAATGCCACTTTCTCTAAGAAGATTTCTCTTATCCATTCCTCTCTTCTCCCCAGCCAAACTAGAAGCAATGGCTTCCTGAGATAACTACCCAAAGCATAGCATTTATTTCTCAAGTATTTTTTTCTCAACTATGCTTGAGGTATTTATCTTCTCCACTTGGGATGTATTTAATTGAACATAGTATGTTTTGTCCTCTTCTAAGCCATAAAGTATTTGAGGGAAAATGATCAAGTTTAATTTAGTTTTGAAACACTTTCAATGCTTAGAGCATGGTTTACCTATTGAAGGCCTCAAAGTATGCATGCATGCTTACACGAATGAATAAGGGTCTATATCATTACTGTAGGGACCTTCAAGTTAAAATTTCTGTATCTGGAGACTAACAACTGATTCTTGATTCTTAGAAGCATACTGTTTAATTATGTTTCTGAAATCAGAATATCTCTTACATTTGATGTGTATATTTGATGTTCTTATTGTTGATTGTGTGTGCAGGTGTAAAGCAGTTGTTAATCAATGGCACATCTTAGAATGAATGGCATCTTTGAATAGAGAAATTAGAATACAGGTCAAAACTTCTAACTTAAGGATTAGATATTGGGTTTACATGTGTCAGCAAGAGAAGGCCATGGTTGAATGTAAAGAAAAGAACGCTCCACCTACCCAGAGAGGTGCACAGTTCTTTGCTTGATGTTTCGCATTCCTGGAACGAAACTAGTAAGTTTTTCCATGACTAAAAACGTACTGATCACTGAAAAACTCCAAGGAATTGATTAAAAGAGAGCTAGCCCACTGTTCTTCCTGTATTCTTTTTGTTCTCAGATGTGAATCTGTTTGTCTCCCATACCCCATTATCACTGTGAGTCATGGTCATCTTTAATATAGTTGCATCACTTAATGAGCCCCACCATTCCTTTCTGTCTTTATTTGTGCTTTGCCTGAACCTTCTCACTCATGATAAAGACTAGTTCCTTTGGATATGTAAAATCTTGAGTCCATAGCCAAACACCAGTTGGCCAGTTTGCAAATTAAATCCTTGGTTACCAAGAGGTCCAGGAAAGAACAGAAAATGTGCACCCCGTAGTGCACCTAGAAATCTACTTCTAGAAACACATTTCCTGGCGCTAGATGTGCTGACGGCATGATGTGAGCACAACCTTAATCGTGAAGGACAGCAGGCTAAGCTGTCACATAGTAGGGCAGGAAATAATCAAGCATAGAGAAGCCTCTCCAGTCCTTTGCTACCTACTTTGGGATTATCCATAAGGTTTGTCAAAGTGGACAGAAGAGAGAAATCACGCACTGCATTAACTTTGGATAATGGCCAGGACAGCCGCTTAAGTATACATATCAGGAAGTCTCTGATAGGACAGGCAGATATTATTATTTCTTAGGAACATATATGGAAAATGCTACTGTTTCTTTTCCCTTTTTCATAGCATAGCGTTCTAACCACTACAGGTGCTTAAGCATGGGTCTGGGTGAGGATGAGTAAGCAAATAATAAATAACACGTAGCAAACCAAATTGTCTTTTGAGGTTTGATCATCGCTATGAAAGACTGTAATTTTCTGAGTCTAAAGAGTTAATTTTTTTCCAGCATGATTTCACTTTACATCCCAAAGAATCAGATTACTCCCAGAAAAATGCCACTTAAACGGGAAAAATAAAAGGAGGCAAGAAAGAGATCGACAAAAAAGCAGGCTTGAATGCATAATGAATGCTTTGCAACTCATTGATAGACAACCCTTAAAACAAAGCATTGTTGTGTGAAATGTTCTAGAGAAAAGGACTCAAGAGTTTATCAAATGAGTTATTGGAAAAGAATTTTTTTCAAATCTGCCAGAAATGTACCAGGCCATTATTGCATCTTATAAATTATTTATTATTCTTAGATATGTCATAAAGTCCAACAAAAATAAAGGAAAAATGCTGACAAGACAGAAACATCATTGTGAATATAGAGATAGCTCTCTGAAGCCTTGCAAAAACGTTCCAAGAATCTTTGCACCCTGCCCGCCACATTTTCACCACTTACACATTTTGCTTCTTTGTATTTGAGTATGTCAGCACTTTCCTTTCCCAATGAGACCACCCATTCCCATTTTTCTTCACATGACCAAGCTAACAGATCACAAACCCTTTTTGCTGTGTGTGTGTGTGTGTGTGCATGAGAGAGAATTAACCATGAAAAATTAGCTAAAATATGATAGTGAAGAGAAATTCAATTTTAGAAACATCTACTAATATGATTACCTAGTTTATATGCATCTCTGCAAGATTTTGCTATTGCCCCTGACTGCCTTAGCTCTTCTAGAGTCTCACTTAACAAAACAGTGAAATCTCCCTACTCTTTCATTCTCATGAAGCAGGCTAATGAAATATCATAGAAATAGTTTCATTTTAACACCAAGAAGACATTAAGGATCTGACTATAAAATATTTTCTCCTTATCCATTTTTAAGGGTCTTATGAGAATGAGTATGGTTTTAAGTAAAAGCAGAAATTTCAAAGTTGCCTAGTCACGTGAAGACATACCATCTTTCATCTCTTGCTTTATTCTCTGCTCATTACTTTTTTCAGATTCTGGAAGCACGTATTTCTCTCTCATGGCCTTTCCTGTGAACGGCTAGAACTAAATCCTTAATTCCTTTAGGACAGACACTCTGTCTTGTATATCTTAGTATCCTCCGCAGCACTTCACCAAATGTTTTGCAGGTCACAAGTGTTCCATAAATATTCGTTGATTTTAATGAGTATCTGCATGGAGAGAGAGACATGGAGCCTTTCACCTTCTACTACTGTGTGCTTAGAACTCTAAGGCACCGAGTGTCACATCGCTTTATCTGACCTTCTCTTCCATGGCTGGAGTTTGGGAGGTCACAGCTCTGTTCCTTTGTATCTGAGAAATCATGCTAAATAATGTAGCTATTTGCCACTTAACTCCTGTTCGCAAGCACAACACATCTAAGAAGACAACTTGCCTTCTGTTAACTCTCAGTCAAGTGGCTCAAAATTTTCCTACTTTCATTTTCTTAATCTTATATCTAAATATATGCGTTTTTAATGTATATTTTTCCAGGAACATTCCTATACACTTTGTAAAGGACTTCTCTGGCGAAATTCAGATGAGATTAACAAAACTATAGATGGTCTAGTACTTAGGAGTAAGCAGAAAATTTGAGGCATTGTAAAAAGAACTATAGCAGGAATTGAGACACAGTGAGGAATGCCGAAGAAGGCTGGAGTTGCCTGTGAAAGATGTGGCAAATGGGGAATTATTTCCATTTTATACCCTTCTTTTCACCACATGCAGGATGTTAGAAAAACTAGGATTTGGGTCATGGATTGGACCTAAAGGCCTCTGTGACTTTAACATAAATATGGAGCATAAGGCAGCGAAGGAGCTATCGGCTGGTGGTGAGGAAGCCTTACTACTAACAGGCTGAGAGACGGGGTAAATATTGCCCCTCTCAACTGCAGCTTCTTCTATTGTAAAGTGAGGGCCTTGGACTGGATTATTTATTTTTTCTATCATTTCTTATGTTCTATGGAGTCAAACTGATTCTTCTTTTCTCCAGGGCGCCCCTAATCAATCACTCCACAAGGACTCCTGATAAAGTGTCTCCATCTATTCTGGCCACTCTCTTCATTCTGACCCTTTTCAACACAAAGGCTTCTTAAAGGTTTTCCCTACTTTTGTCTTTAGTGGCTAATTCCTCCTGTACATTTAGTCCTCTCTAACCATTGCATCATCTCCAGCTCCAGCATCTTCGAAGATGCCACATGATTAGAGAACACAGTTCACCTACCTTAGTCCAGGTCCCTCCTTAGCCAGAGCTGCATTTGTTGTTTACTGGGAAGTTAGCTATTAGTTGACTTCCTATCCTTTGTGTGCAGTTAATAGGTACAAACACTTCTCATTTCTTGATTCCAAACATAATACTTGTTGGTTCAATTTTAGGTCCACTTCCTTTCCTAGATCAGTCTACCGCACAGTGATCTCCTTTCCTCCTAAAAATCTGTAGTTCCGTCTTTTCCACTCATATGTTCCTTGCCATTTATTGCCTCGATTATCTGGACCTGCCAGTTACTATCTATGTGGCTTTGGACAAATGACAATCACTCAAGTTTTCAGTTGCTCTATCTGTTAAATACGAATAACAGATGTATGTAGCACAGGTAGTTTGGGATCCCCTCAGATAATGCATATGAAGCACTTTGCACTGTGCTCGGTTCCTAATAGTGACTAATATTGTTACCTAGAAAGTACATATATTGTTCTTTTTGTTATAGAAAGTTTACTCTTAGTTACAGCTGGGTGTAAGACCAGGAAAAATAAAAGTGACTTAGAGGTCTGGGAAGAATGTCTCATGTATGTAAACATATGACTGCTCTTCCAATGATGATGGAAATGACCTAGAGTATGTAAAAATGGGGAGTGTGAGGACTCTGTGGCAGAAACACTTGGGAAAGTTATCGCCCTCATTATGAAGTTTTCAAGGTTTCCCAAATAACAGCCATAAAACCATATTGAGAAGAGACACTCAGAGGCATATTTTAACTCATTTCCCTATGAGATAAGGGTGGCCTCATGGGATCCAAGTAGAAGAGCTCAGAGACCCCATAAACACCGTCTATTTTGGAAAGCAGAGGATTGGAAATGGAGGTGTGCTATAGGGCAGGAGGGGATTTCCTTCGGCAGCTGTGGACACACTGGTGCCATTAACCACTATGAAAAGACAGTGCTGAGACCACGCTCCTCTTTTGGACATGGCCTATTAGTTATACAAGGAAACATAGAAAGGAAATGCCCATTGAACCAAGATTTAAACTCAGCTCTCTTTGACTCGAAAATGCTGAAATAATAAATTTAAAGAATAGAAAATAAGTAATAATGATTATACATATAGTTGCAAAAGTGACAATGTCAATATTCAAAAATAAAATATGTAATGTGGTGAGAACTTTAAAAACTAGAACTATAATCTTAGATTATATGAAAATAAAACTAGAATTTGGGTGAGAAGGTAGAGTATGGTAATGTTTTCATCTTGCATCACAGGAAGCCCATGAAGACTATTTTTTCTTGATATTGATGAAACACTTGGAAATTAAATACTCTTCTAAATAAACTGTGGGTTATTAAACACTTTGAAACTGAATTTATCAAATACATAGGGAATGATAATGACAACAATGAATATTAAAACCCATGGAACCTGGCCAACGCTGAAATTAAAAGGAAATTTACATCATGAAACACTATGATTAAAATAAGGAGAAATGAAGATATGGAATAAAGAAAATAAGAAAATAGTACAAAAGAAAGGAGATATAGAAGGGATTAATAAAGGTACATACAGAAGTGAATAAGTAGAATCAAACATGGTAAAATTTATAAGTTAAAGACATTCTTTCTATTTATCACTCAAAACTGTCCTATGGATATTAATAAAATATGGAATTATGCTTGAGATTGCCTGATTTAAAATATTAAATATCTGGACACCTCAAAATTAATTTTAGGATTCTGTGAGGCAACTCAAAGAAATAGGCTTTCATATTTCAATATAGCTAAAACTGAGGATGAATTTTTCATCTAAGCCTGAGAACAGCTGAGGTGGTCTGCCGTCAAACACAGGCTATGAGGGATACACGTGCTTCACTTTGGGAGCCCATGGGAGTAACTCAGTGGGAGGGTTGTAATCTTAAAAACAACAGGAGCTGAGGTATAAGGAGTGATCCACACACTACAAAGTAGGAGAGATATACCACATCTATTAAGATATAACAGAGAAAGAAATAGGCATTTCAATATAAGTATAAAATTAAAAATCAGACTCAAAAACTATAAAGGGTGTGAGATTTTACTTATCCTACTTTGAAACTAATGAGCTGGCCTCCCACAGTTTCATGGATGCTGGCAGAAGACACAAAACCCATGGGTCAGAGACAAAAGACGTGTCTCTGTCAGAGACAAAAGGCTCTATGAGTATCACGTTTGTATGAGTTCCTCTTGCACCCCAAATCCTAGGGGGGTGATGCTGAGTGGGTCAGGTAGATGCTATGCACACAGTGCATTTGCATCACAGCCGAGGAACCCTGAGCCTGAACCCCAATCTTTTATAATGTACTGCACACAAACCTGCCTGACCTTTGTGCCAAAGCGAGACATTATCTTTATTACGCTGAGCAGTGAACAGATCTGCCCTCTGCTCCAGAGGGAGACATTATCTCTATCTTCCAAGGCTGTTTGCTTTACATCCTTAAGAAGATAATCCAGGACAATGGCCACTCATGTCTCTGCTCACAATATGTGCAGAAATGAGGGAGACTCGTGGAGAATTGTCTCCAAATACACAGATGCTCTAAATTACGGATATTGATTTACAATTGCTCTGCGTCTTACTTGTACAACTCAGTATAGCAGGCTACAGAGGAAATAAGGGCCAAGATTTATTTAACAACATGATGATTTTTCCAAGCAAGTCAGAATAATTCAGCCATTAATGTATAAACCCAAGGGTTAATTATTTGAAATGAGTTTTTTAAGAAAAAATAATAGCTGGACGACCTTAATGGAAAATGTTAAAATACAGAAAATTAGAAATTAGGAAAGGTATATTACACAGATAAATAGGTCACCAAAGATTATAAGAAAACACTATATTTAACTAAATGATAATGTTGATATAATTTGTGATTTTCTAGGAAAACAAATTATCTAATTTTTTGACATTTAACTCTTTAATCATTCTGGAATAAGCTTAAATATATAATTTGGTAGAGGCATTGAATTTCTTTTAAATATTAGTTTGTCAAATGTCCCTAACATGTTTTATCTCAAATATCATTTATTATTTAATTCAATTTAATCTAGTGACTCAAATAGAGAAAATCCTAAAATAAAAGAAAATAGCATAATATTAGAGATAGTAAAAAATAAATAGTCAATAGATTTTATTTGTAGTTTTATGGCTGTTCATTCTGTCACAGGAGGTAGTGTTAGGGAGCACTTATGGAGTTTAGATCCAGGAGTCTGACTTCTCGGTGAGAAATCTAGCCCACCAGATTTGAATGCTTTGGGGTATTTTACTTTACCGCCTAAACTTTCTGTACCTCAGTTTCATCCACTGTAAAATGAAGGTAATATTTGCACATATTTCTTATTGGAATTAAATGAATTAATAACTAGAAAGGGTTAAACAGTGCCTGGGACAAAGAAAACACTCAAAAAATGTTAACTACTACTACTTTTTACTATTGTTTATTTAGCACAGCAAAATAGGACAAATAAGTAAAGATGACAAAAAATGTAACATATCTGAGAGGCAAAGTATATAGCTTTAATTTATGAGAAACTTACAAATCTTTAAGAAAAAACAAAGACCCTAATGGAAAAATTGCTAAGAGTTATAGGCAGGTAATACACACACACACACACACACACACACATACACACAAAATACAATGGAAAATAAAGTATAAAAATATTTAATATTACTGACACAAAAAAATGAAAATAGAAACAACCAGATTAAAGTTACAGTCGGTAGAAAAAATATGTATGAAAACTCCAATATTGCTAAAAGACTAAGAATAGAAGCATATCAGCTTCCTGGAGGAAATAAGTCAATGTGGATCACATCTTTAAACCTTTTAAGAAGAAACACCACCACTCTAAATTTATTCCAATGATGAAATCAAATATATCTATAGTGTTGCATGTACATGTCCATCAGAGTGTTATTTATAACAGCTAAACATTAAAAACAATCTAAATACCCAACCACAGAGCACTGATTACGTGTGCTGTGGTGCATCTATAGGATACCAGGTGCAGAACTGGGCCTGGAGTGAGACAGGAAAGATGCTCAGGGTACATGATTTCTGGAATCGCTCTCATGGCTGTGCAAGTGATGACACTGCTCTTGCAGGCCTCTGAGAGCGAGCACCTCCCTAGATTTTGCTACCTAGGCATTTCTTTTGCCTCACCCTAGGACAGATCCTAAATATGGTGTCATTTAAAACCACGTTATAAAAAATTATTTAATAATTTTATTTTTATATACTTCAAATTCAAAATCCAGGCTAGTCATATACACAGAAATATCATATTAAGATAACCACACACTAACTTTTGTCCTATTATTTTACATTTGATTTCTTGCTATTTTTTTTTACTATTTCGAATAGTGTTATGATGACCCTCCTTATACATAATTCTTTCTGTATATTGTACATTATTTGTATATGTTTGTTTCTTAGAAATGAGATTATTGATCAGAAAGTATGAACATTTTTAAGACCCTTGATAAAATTTGATGATTGCTTTGAAGAAAGACTCTCCATTTTACACTCTCAAGTGGACAGTGTAATTCTCTAAGATCTCCGGACTTGTGTCACCTCTTCTATTGAAGCTCAAATGCACGATAAATCTGGGTTATTTTCCCAGCTCACTGACCATAGAACCTTCCATGAAGGCAAAGACTTAACAGTATACATTTTGTTTTCCCATATGTGCTTTGCATATTTAACCCAAGTTAGAAGCTTACTAAGCACTAGTTGATTGATAATGCCTCGGATATATTTTTCTACCACAATTTTAGAGACTTCTTAAATCTATGAGTTCTTTTCTTTTTCTAATCATCTGGTAGTTCTGGTAGTGGTAATATGAATGAAGGCTGGCCAGAAGTCAAGGGAACACAAAGGATCCAGCTGGCTTCAGCGGCTCCTATAATTCCATACAAGTCACAGTGTGGAGGAGGCTGAGAAATGGCGAATTAATTCAGAAGGCTTTTCGGGAGCCCTTCTCCCCCTCTACAGACTACTATCCTTGATTGCCACCATGCTGGGATTACATACAAACTTTACTGCCCAGGTAACATTGAGAATTTACTAAATTAAAATTTGAGTGAAAGGACATTAAAATCCTCTTGAAGAAGAATAGAAAAAAAGCAGTTCTGATTCTTGTTTCCATTGTCAAGATATATTAGAAAAAGAGGCAGCTCTCTGAAATGTTTTGGTGAGAATGGCCTCACTGTCCCAGTAGCCATATTTGTACTCTCAGGCCATATCTCAATTGACCAAGTGATCCTCTACTAATCTTTTTATTCTTCTGCCTATATTACTGGAAATTTCTGCTTAAATGATCATGTCAAAGATCCAAGTCTGCTCTTAAGAGCAGGTGAGAACATAGAATCAATAGCATCACAGACAAGATTTTCTTAGTCACAAGGACACGGGCTGTGAACCTACATTAAGTACCTTTGGGCTTCCTGCGGGTGATGACTTGGCAACAGATAACAATGAAATCTGCAGGAATTTGCAGTGAGGGGCAAATTGACATGCAAGAGAAGTGGCATCGTATTGTCATCTCAAATTCCTGGAAAGGAGAATTTATTGTTAAGGTTTTGACACATTTGCTTTATTTCTCTGGTCCTTTCTCTACCATTTTCTGTCTTACTCTCATATTTATATATTTATAAGGGAACTTTCAATTAATTCAAGGGAATCTGCTTGTGCTTTTAAAACAAGAGGTCACCAATCTTATTCTCTAATGAACACATATTAGTGGGCATATTTGCAATTGGACTCAGGTTTTAATGCTGGATGCTGTGAAAAAAGTCCAATGTCTATTTTAGTGATTGACCCAGAGATAGTTACTTACCATCTTTCTATCAGGTAACATGAGATTATGTTTATAGTCACCAGTTTTGAAATTTGAGCTGACAGCTACCAAATAGCTTACTGTAGAGTGTTCATTCCTCCTTTAGCAGATATGATATGGAAAATAATGACATAGACTTTAAAAATCTACAAACTACTTCCGATAGAAACAGAATGAAGCAATCTAAGTGCTTTCTTGGCACCTGCTGTCTCCAGCTGTGGTGACTACAGTCTGGCTATGTGATAATAGACTAATCAGATTGTGCACTGCCAGCTTTTCTGTGTTTCCATGACTTGTCCTCAGGGTCCTGTTCTGATTCTGGTTGACCCAATTGGTCATAGTGCAAGAGCTCTGAGCATGAATTATGAATGGCGCGCTTTGCACATCCATGATCTGGACTCTGTGGGCCACCTATACTTGTCAGACGTAAGCAGGTTGCTACTCGTAAAAGACTGTAGAAAATAACTTAACCTATCCAAGAAAAGGATGGCATACTCTGCAC
Source organism: Equus asinus (assembly GCF_041296235.1). Taxonomy (NCBI): domain Eukaryota; kingdom Metazoa; phylum Chordata; class Mammalia; order Perissodactyla; family Equidae; genus Equus; species Equus asinus. Next base: position 36,955,413 of record NC_091792.1, read on the forward strand.
TTATTTTGTTCAGTCCAGTTCTGGACCTTCCATTTGCCCTTTATTGTCAATACAACTTTCCTTTCTTTCTAGCCAGTGAGAAAGTTTTGTAGTTAGAAATCTTCTGATAGATATAAAAGGCAATGAGAGAAAAGAGTCAGAAGAAGTCTTGAGTCTGAGTTCTACTTGAGGATGTGAGCACATTTATGCAATCTGGACCTGCATATTCATCTAATGAATTCAGTGTGGAAATTTGGCTCCCATCACTGCTTCCTAAGAGAGATGGAGTGCCAAGAGGGTAGCAGCTGAGAGGGGAGGGACAGAAGGCTGGAGAGTGGGCGAGACTAATTGGTCTTGTCACATAACACAGATTAGATTATGTCTGCCTAAAAGAAGGAAAGGGAAGGGATATTTAATCATTGTTTATAGCAGAAAGACGTAAAGCGCAGCGTCCTTGTAGAACCAGATGCAGGGGTGGAAGCACAAGCTTCTTGACGAGAAAACAGGAAAAGCTAAGTGTGAGACAATTTTAAAAAGAAAGGTACATTGTTTTGCTCTTCAACTAGATAAATGAATTGAGAACCAGAATAACAAAGTATAATCTGATAAGAACTATGATTATTTTTGATAATTCACTAAAGCCAGGACAGAATTTTACCTTGCTAAACTAGTCAATAAAGTGAAAAAAAAAAAAGAGAGAGTGAGAGATTGTTGGGTTTGTGGGAAGTGTTCTAACTACAAAGAAAGGTCGACTTTTCAAGAAATCAGGAGTAAACATTTTAATACAGGTAAATAATGTGATTAACTCTTAATGCTTCTTATCTCTCAATAGAGTAAGGCATCCTAGAATCTCTAATATAGAATTACTATTACATAATTCAAGTTACTGTATGCTGTACAATGTAAAACTGTACTTTTTAAGATAATACTCTGCAAATCAGACTTATAGAACCCACTCTGAACATTCCCTCATTTGCTCGTAATGTTGAAGAGGCTACCGCATGTTGGATAAATGAACAAAGTTCCTAAAAGAAGAAAATCGATGTATTCCTTCTCTACCTTTTCTTCTTACCTATGTGTTGTCCTGCCCCTTTCCTTCCCTCTGATCTTTCTGGCTTTCTTCCTTTCCTGAGATTTTTCTTCTCTTTCCTAGCAAATTCAAATTATTTTAGTAAGAAAACATGAGGAAGAAATAGAAAGTGTTGATTTGTGACTAAAAGGTTTCTCTAGATTAGTGTAGGTCCTATAATATCACCCTCTCCCTAGACTCTGGAACTCAAATGAAATAGATATTTCCCACAGGTCATTCTCTCTGGCCTGGGACCACAGTTAAGTCATCCTCTCAGAGTTTGTCTCACATACCACATCGGATATCCCAAGTGCTCCTCATTATTAAACCCAGCTGTGAGCTAACTAATGGTACCAAAATAGATTTTTTTTTCTCCTTTTACTATTGGGAAAACATACACCAGAGTCATAGCTTCCTGTGAATACCTGAGCCTATTCTGACACTTCAGTAAATAATGTGTGGCTTTGTAATGGGTAACTTTTACTCAATTGGCAGACTTGGTTTGTCATATCACATTGTGTCAAAGAACTTTAAGCTGCTTTCTACTTAAAAAAACATTTATTGTTTATTTATTTATTTTGGTGAGGAAGATTGGCCCTGTGCTAACATCTGTTGACAACTTCCTCTTTTTACTTGAGGAAGATTGTCACTGAGCTAACAATCAGAGATGTTGATGAGGAGGGGACAGGAGGGAGCTTGAAGAGAAATGAAGGGACCCTAGGGGTAATATGGAAGCATATTTGGGTGAGTATACAATCATGATAAAGTGAGACAGGTGCAGGAACCAGGTCATTTTGGAATACAAATGTGATTCTGGCTTTCCTGTTAGTTACAGGAAAACCCTGAGTACATGACAATTAAAAAAAAATTCTCAATTATTTTGGGTAATTACTAGAATTATTTTTTGCGGACATTCTTTGATTTTAAAGGCATCAGAGTTTTCTCAGAGATCTGAGTTCAGGAGAAGTAAGCCTCCTTGTGGCCTTGTTGTCTACTAAATTTAGGGACAATTGCTCTGATAGACCCAGGTGAGTGCAACTTAAACAATACTGTCATCAGCCTGTGACCTGTTGGCCCTTCAGTCTATAGAATTCTTCTATAGTCATCTTGGCCATTAATCATGTGAAATTGTTTGTTTTATTTTCCCTTCCACTTTGTACCCCAAAATAACATCTTTCTATCCCATGAAAACAAAAAATAGTCTATGTCGTTTGATATTTAAAAACAACTGCTGCGAATATTATTGACCACTTAAAATTGTGATAGTGAGGTATCTACCATCTATCTATCTATCTATCTTTCCATCTATATCTCTTCATTAAATTCCCATAACAACTTTATAAAGGTAGATAATACTATTATCTCTATATCACTTCTATTTTACAGTGAGAAAACTTATAGGCACGGGTTGAAAAATTCCAAGGGTCATGAGACAAACAAAAGACAAAACCAGGATTTGAACCCTTATCATTTTGACTATAAAGTCTATATAACTACCTTGCTACTCTTCTATTTTAATTGATTTTGTGTTATCACATTGTCATTACTTATGTCTAGTAAGCAGAAGAGGCAGAAGTCAAAGAAATGTTGGAATAAGATGAGTTGTCTTTTGTTCAGCTACCATTCGCTTGCCATTTCCCATTTCTGGTCACTTGATGAATAGATTCTTACCCAGGTAATTAAATTAGATAAGGTACCAATAGGGTCATAGGATTTTGCTATGGTACTTTCTGTTTGCTTTAGCATTTCCGTTATCCTCAGAGAAAATTTTATAAGTGCTCTGAGATCATCCTTCATGGCTGTATTTTGTACTACTCAGTTCCTGTTTCTATTTGTCTGAAGAGAGAGAACTTTAGTCTTCATAAAACTCTTAAGAATAGCTGGGAGTATTTCTCAAACTAACAACCTCAATGATTGAATTTGAGGCCTCAAAATCATGATCTTGTGATGACACTGCCTTGTATGTTTTTTCAACATTAAATTTGTCTAAATCTTGCTCTTTTCAAAATGACTTAGGGAAACTTATAGAAAAGACACAACAACAGACATAATAATGTGGGGAAAAAGAATCAGGAAATAAGATACAAGGATGAGAGAAGAATGCTGGCCGCCTAAATGGCAGGATTAACTCAATTGTACAATTGATCTCCAAGTTTGCCTCTGAGCTTCCTGGACACCAGAACTGAAAGGAAACATGACTTATTGTATTGTTATTATCTCTGGAAAGCACACTTTTGGACAACACAACTGAGTGTGTGTCAGCCCTTTTATGAACTCTTCTTTATTTTCATATTTTTATTATGCCAATTCCTCCATATTAATTTTTCTGATAATCTTTTAGGAGGTAAGAAAATGTTTAGATGTAAATTTACATTGGTATTGGGAAATTTACTCTGTGTAAATACAAAATTTACATTGGTATTGGGAAATGTCCCTCAAGTTCTAAAACTAAAAAAGAATTTCATTCATTATCAGTGATGATGTTCTCTGTCTGTTCTGGGTAAATACCAGCAAATGAGATGTGCTTTCTGGACAACATTTGCAGATGATGCAAAAATGATATAGTAGGCACACATATCTGTGACTTGATTTGTGTTTTTAGCATTTTTTTTTTTTTTCACAAATGAAGAGGGCTAATGTTTAAGTGAGAAAGAGAAGATTCTAAGAAAGCAGGAGCAATGTTTTCTGATCAGACATGCCATTATGTAGAATAGATGCTAAGTTTGATCTATGTTGCCCAAGAAAATAGATTTAGGATCAATAAGGGGCTGTTAAGGACAGACTGCTTTCAACTATCTACAAAAATTGCTTTACACTTACAGTTTCATGAGGACGAGAATGACACCTCTCTTGTTTAGCAGTATATCCTAAGCATTACCAGAATGTCTGAAAAAAATAATAGTTATCCATCTGCAGTAGTTAAATGAAGGGAAGTAGGATTTTAGAAGGTGAAGGGAAGGACTTCCCATCACTCCAGAGGATTCTCTGCAGAAAATGTGCACCCATTCACAGATGGGAGGTCAGGCTCAAAGTTTAGCAGAAAGATGCCTTGTAGGGAATCCCAAGATGACCATAATGATCTATACATTACAATTCAGATCACCTAGTTCAATGGCTGTCAAACTTTTTCTGTAAAGGTCAGACAATAAATATTTTGGGCACTGAAAACCAAACAGCCTCCCTCACAACTATTCAACTCTGCTGTTACGTACAAAAGCAGCCGCAGACAATAAGTAAATGAACTGGTATGGGTGGATTTGGCTCATGAGCAGGCCATAATTTGTCAACCCATGATCTAGTTGCGTATTACTCTCTGCCTACTTCTTTCATTTACCAATTCACTTTAAAAAACATTTAAACATATTTTTTAATTTTATTTTTTATTGTGGTAATGTACACATAACAAAAAATTTACCTTTTAAACTATTTTTGTGTGCAATTCAGTGGTATTAAGTACTTTTTCATTTTTGGGCAACCATAACTGCTACCTATCTCCAGAATTTTCCCATCATCCCATTCTGAATCCATACCCATTAAACAATAACTCCCCATTCCATCCTCCTCCCCCCAGCACCTGGTAACTATTGTTTTACTTTCTGTCTTTATGAACTTGACTACTGAAGGTAATTCGTAAGAGCAGAACCAAATAATATTTGTCCTTTTGTACCTGGCTTATTTCACTTAGCATAATGCCATCAAGTTTTATCCATGTTGTGGCATATATCAGAATTTCAGTCTTTATTTTTTTAGAGCAATTTTAGGTTTACAGCAAAACTGAAAGGAAGGTACAGAGATTTCTTATATACCCCTGCCCCCACTCATGCATAGCTTCTCCCATCGTCAACTTCCCCTATTGGAGTGGTATGTTTGTTACAATTAATGAACCTCCATTAACATATAACTGTTACTCAAAGTCCACAGTTTACATTAGGATTTACTCTTGTGTTATATGTTCTACGGGTTTGGACAAATGTTTGGATGATATGGGTTCGTGATCTTTGTATCAAATAGAGTATTTTCACTGCCCTAGAAAACCTCTGTGCTCTGCCTAGTCATCCTTTCCTCTCTCATTCCCTAGCAACCACTGATCTTTTTACTATTTTCGTAGTTTTACCTTTTCCAGAATGTCATATAGTTGGAATCATACAACATGTAGCCTTTTCAGATTAGCGTCTTTCACTTAGTAATATGCAATTAAGGTTGCTCTGTTATTTTTTATGACTTGATAACTCATGTCTTGTTATCACTGAATAATATTCCATTGTTTGAATATACCACAGTCTATTCATCCATTCATCTACTGAAAGATGTCTTGGTTGCTTCCAAGTTTTGACAATTATAAATAAAGCTGCTATAAACATCTGTGGGCAAGTTTTTATGTGAACATAAGTTTTCAACTCCTTTGCTAGATAATATGGTAAGAATATATTTAGTTTTGTAAGAAACCACCAAGCTATCTTCCAAAGTGGCTGTACCATTTTGCATTACCACCAGCAATGAATGAGGGTTCTTCTCACTCCACATCCTCACCAGCATCAGTGCTGTCAGAGTTTTGAATTTTGACCATTCTAATATGTATGTACTCTTTTCTCACTGTTTTAATTTGCATTTCTCTGATGACATATGATGTAGATCATCTTTTCACATGCTTGTTTGTCATCTGCATATCTTCCTTGGTAAGATGTCTGCTAAGAACTTTGGCTCATTTTTTAATCAGCTTGTTCCTTATTGTTGGGTTTGAAGAGTTATTTGTACATTTTATTTATTTTTTCTTTTTGAGGAAAATTAGCCCCTAGCTAACATCTGCTGCCAATCCTCCTTTTTTTTGGCTAAGGAGGACAGGCTCTGAGCTAACATCCGTGCCCATCTTCCTCCACTTTATATGTGGGACGCCTACCACAGTATGGCTTGCCAAGTGGTGCCATGTCCATACCTGGGATCTGACCCAACAAACCCTGGGCCGCCAAAGTGGAACATGCACACTTAACCACCGTGCCACCGGGCTTGCCCCTATTTGTACATTTTAGATAACAGTCCTTTATCATATGTATCTTTTGCAAATATTTTCTCCCAGTATCCTTATTCTCTTGACCATGCACTTTTAATACAATTTTATTTAAACATTGCAATTATATCTCAAGGGTACTATAAGAAATTGAGGGAAGAATACACCTCTGCTTAGGGCTAGGGCAGTTCCTCTTGAGCCAGTACAGAAATTTCAGTGATAACAAGTAAAGGATCAGACATGGAAACAGAAGTCACAGGAGTAAATTGAGGCTATAAAGTCCAACCATCACATTTTCCTAATACAAACTAGAAGATTCTTCTTGGGCATTTCAGCACTTGTCTTACATGATTGCAAAAATGTTCACTGGGGTTCTAGTGTCAAGTAAGATGGAGTAAATACCTTCTTCCACTGAATGCGGCTATAAAACATGGATGGAATGTAGGAGCAGGTATTTGAGAACTCTGAGAAGTAAATAGTAGCAGGTAGATTAGGAAAGAAGACCAGAATCCTAAGTGCCACTGAACCATCAGTGATCTTATCATTTTTTGTCTCTGATATCTCCAGACCTGGGCTCAATGCAAAACAAACAAACAAACAAACAAACCAGAAGTGGACATTCTTGCAGACAGAGAGAGTTATAAGAGAAGCCCTCAAGGTTTGTCTTGCAAGATGGGAAAGGGATCTTCTAAAGGTCAGAAAGAGTAAGATAAATGCCCCTTTGTTTTGTTGTTTTTCTTTTCTCTTTTCTCTCCAACCCCAGTCCTCAAACAGCCCAGTCCAGTTGGTGGTGGCAGCAGAAGCAACAGCAACAGTGATGGCTCAGGGGCACACAATAAGAAAGCAGAACCTCCTTTTCAAGTCAGAAGAGATTAGACCCCAAGAGGGTGGGGCAAGCACCTGTTGCTTTTTTTTCTCTCTTTCTTTTCTTACTGCATCTAAGTTCAGGAAATGATCCCAATTGCAGGAATTGCATGACAGAACTAGGAAGATAAAGTCCTAGTTTTCTGCCTGAACTGAAAAGAGAAGCCCAAGGGAGTCAAAAAATTTCTAGGTAGATCACAGAGAGGAAAACATTGAGAGAGTTACCAGAAAAAGTAGTTTATGAACTCCTGGGAACACTCCAAGATTCACATGTATGCCTTTGACTGTCATAATAGAATAGAATCTGAGAATAATAGAATACCATAATATAATCAAATACCATCAATCTGAGAACTGAATTACAAGATAAATCACCACCCAGAACTCAGAGTGGCTGCAGGGTGGCACACACATAGGACAGATCCAAATAGTACTGTGAAGGCAGTGAAAAAGGAAGTGACATTGAGACCACAATTCTCATAAGACTTGTCAGAACTTGCGACTTGAAACCAACCAGGTCAATTGCCTACTAAAACAAAAATATCATATTCTCCAAAAGGCTTAAGCAAGACTCAGAGAATCATAGCATAATATTCAAAATGTCCAGGATACAATCCAAAATTGCATGGCATACAAAGAACCAGGAAAATGTCAATTTGTGTGAGCAAGCAACAAACAGATGCCAACACTGAAATGACACAGATGTTGGGATTATCTAACAAAGACTTTAAAACAACTATTAAAAAATTGTCCAAGAATTAAGGTCAAACACTATTAAAATGAATGGAAAGAGATAAGTCTCATCAAGGAAATAAAAGGTACAAATAATAACCAGAGAATTTTTTAACTGAAAAATAAATAATCAAATCTGAAATTCACTGGATGGACTCAATAGTAAAATGGAAATGACAAAGCAAAGAGTCAATGAACTTGGAAATAGATTAATAAAAATTACCCAATCTGAGTCATAGGGAAGAAAATGATAAAAAATAATTTATCACCAGAGTCTCAGGGACTAGTGTTACAGTGCCAAAAGTTTTAAAATTGGTATCATTGGAAATACAAAAGGAGAGGAAAAAGAGAGAGTTCTGAGAAATATTTGAAGACATAATAGCTGAGAATTCCCCAAATTTGGAGAAAGACATAAACCTACAGATTCAAGAAGTGCAACAAACTCTAAACAAAATAAACCCAAAGAAAGCCACACGCAGACATATCATAATTAAACACCTGAAAATTAAAGGCAAAGAAAAAAGTCTTAAAAGAAAGTTGAGAAAAGTAGGAGTCTTACTTTAGGGCAACAATTTGAATGACCATATTTCTGATAATAAAAAAGTGGAAACTAGAAGGGAGTAGAACAATACTTCTAAAGAACCAGGAGGAAAAAAAACACCCACAGTTCTACATCAAGCAAAAATATCCTCCAGAAATGAAAGTAAAATCAAGACATTAGCAGATGAAGGAAAAAAGAGTTCATTGCCAGCAGACCAGGACTAAAATAATTGTTAGAAGAAGTTCATCAGAGAGAAAGGAATGATACAAGAAGGAAACTTGGATGCTAAGGAATAAAGGACTCGGCAGAATGTAAATAACTGGGTAAATATTACACACTGTTCTTCTCTTGAATTCTTTAAAATTTGTTTGATAGTAGAACACAAAATTATAATATTGTCTGATGTGGTTTTCACTGTATGTTTCTGTACTCCTACGTACATAAGACTCCTATATCATAAAGAAGGAGGGGATAAAGGGACCTAGATGGTGGCTTCTACATTCTACTTGAAGTGGTAAACTATTGATTTTAAGTGAACTGAGAAAAGCTGTGAATGTTTATTAAGACCTCTAGAGCAATCACTAAAATTACAAAGAAATAGAGTAAAAACTACAATAGATAAAGTAAAACATAATGCTAAAAATATTGGACAAATAATCCAAAAGAAGACAGGAATGGGGAAAGAGAAGAACAAATAAGAGAGGGAAAAACATAAATGATAAAGTGATAAACCCAAGTCCTAACATATCAAGAATGACATTCAGCAAAAAGGACCTAAAAAAGCAAACTAAAAGAGATTATCAGAATGGATTTAAAAAAAAAGATATTATCCAATTCTACGCTATATACTGTATGTATTTTTTGTATACATATATTTTGTACATGCTATATACAAAAATTTACTTCAAATATAATTATACAAGTGGGTTAAAAGTATAAGGGTAGGGGAAAAATTACCACACAGACATCAATGTAAAGAAACTTGGAATGACTTTATTGACATCTGACAAAATAGATTTCAGAGCAAATAAAATTCCCAGGAATAAAAAGAGACACTACATAATGATGAAAAAGTAAATTTACCAAAAACATAACAATCCTAAATATTGATGAACCTAAAAACAGAGCTTCAAAATTTATGAAACAAAAAAATGGCAGAACTGAAGGCAAATTAGACAAATTCACAATTGTAGTTGAACTTTTCAGCACACCTGACTCAGTAATTGATGGAATCAGTAGACAGAAAATCAACAAGTATATAGAAAAACTGAAAATCACCATCAACCAACTGGGTCTATTTAACATTTACAAAACCTATAGCCAACAACAGCAGAATACATATCTTTTTCAAGTGTACTTGGAATATTGACCAAGATATATGCTGAGTGACAAAACAAAACTTAACAAACATAAAATAATTAAAACCATGTAGAGTATGTTCTCTGACTATAATGGAATTAAATTAGAAATAGGTAACAGAAAGCTAACAGAAAAATTTCAAAACACTCAGATTTTTTTTCTTTAGAGATTAGCATCTGCGCTAACATCTGTTACCAATCTTTTTTTTCTTCTTCTTCCCAAAGCCCCCCAGTACATAGTTGAATATTCTAGTTTTGAGTGCCTCTAGTTGTGCTATGTGGGACACCACCTCAACATGGCCTGATGAGCAGTGCCATGTCCGTGCCCAGGATCCGAACTGGCAAAACCCTGGGCCGCCAAAGCGGAGTGGGCAAGTTTAACCACTTGGTCACGGGGCCAGCCCCCAAAACACTCAGATTTTTAATAATATATTTCTAAATTATCCATGAGTCAAAGAAGAATTCTGAAGGAAAAAAACAGAAAATATTTTGAAAGTATCAAAATTTATGAGAGGCAGATAAAACAGAGTTTAGCTGTACATTTATAGCATTCAATGCCTACATCGAAAAAGAAGAAAGGCTTCAAGTTAACAGTAAACTTCTACCTTAAAAAATGAGCAATATAAACATATGCAAAAAGAATAAAGTAAGAAAGAAAAAAAATCAATCGGGTTGGCCCAATGGCCAAGTGGTTAAGTTCACACACTCTGCTTTGGCAGCCCAGAGTTTCGCTGGTTTGGATGCTGGGTGCAGACATGGCACTGCTCATGAGGCCATGCTGAGGCAGCATCCCACATGCCACAACCAGAAAGACTTACAAATAGAATATACAACTATGTACTGGGGAACTAAGGGAGAAGAAGGAAAAAAAGGAAAAAAAAAAAATTGACAACAAATGTTAGCTCAGGTGCCAATCTTTAAAAAAAAAAAAAGAAATCAATAAAATTGAAAGCAAAAAGCAGTAGAGAAAAAAATCAATGAAACAAGCAGTTTCTTGAAAATATCAGTAAAGTTGATATACCTCTAGACAGAATAACAAAGAGCAAGACCCAAATTACCAATAAAGGAATGAAAGAGATTATGTCACTATAGAGTGTGAAAACACGAAGAGGATAGTAAAGAAATACTATAACAAATCTGTGCGCATAACTTTGAGAACTTAGGTGAAATGATACAATTCCTTGAAAACTACTAACTCCCAAATTTACCCAAGTGGAAACAGATAAGCTGAATCACCCTGTAACTATTAAAGAAATTAAATGTATGTTTATTCATATTCTTTTTCTTCCAAAAAGAAAATCTCTTGACCCAGATGGTTTTCCTAGAAAATTCTACCAGACATTTAAAGAAAAAGTAAAATCAATTCTGCATAATCTCTAAAAAAAAATAGAAAAAGATAGAACACTCTCCAACTCATTTTAGAAGATCAGAAACAAGAAAATAAACAAGAAAAGAAAATTATAGACCAATATCCCTCATTAACATAGATACAAAAATCCTCAGCAAAATATAAGCAAGTCCAATCAGCAATATATAAAAAGAACAATACACCACACCTTAGTGGAACTTATCCTGATAGAGCAAGACTGTTTCAATATTCAAAAAGCAATTGGTGTAATCCATGATACTATAGTCTAAGAAGGAAAAAAAATGATTATTCACTGATGAAGAAAAAGGATTTGATAAAACTCCAAATTCATTCATGATAAAACTCTCAGTGAACTGAGGATAAATGGGAACTTTTTCAACTTTATAAAGAACATCTGCAAAAAACCTATAGCTAACATCATCTCAGTTGTGAAAGATTGATTGATTTCCCACTCATGTTGAGAAGAAGGAAAGGATTTCTACTCTCGTCAGTCATATTCAATATTAAACTGGAAGTTCTAGTTAGTGCAATAAGACAAGAAAAATATTTAGAGCCATATAGATCAAAAAGGAAGAAATAAAACTGCTTCTATCTTCGGACAATATGACTGCATATGTAGAAAATCCTAAGGAATATATATATATATTTTTTAATTGAGTTAATAATAATTTACATCAATGTGAAATTTAAGTTGTACATTATTTCTTTAGTGTCACCACATAAGTGCTCCGCTTCACCCCCTGTGCCCACCCCTCACCCACCTTCCCCTGATAACCACTGAACTGTTTTCTTTGTCCATGTGTTTGTTCATATTCCACATATGAGTGAAATAATCTGGTGTTTGTCTTTCTCAGTCTGGCTTATTTCGCTAAGCATAATTCCCTCCAGGTCCATCCATATTGTTGCAAATGGGATGATTTTGTCTTTTTTTATGGCTGAGTACTATTCCATTGTGTATACATACTGCATCTTCTTTATCAAGTCATCGGTCAGTGGGCACTTGGATTGTTTCCATGTCTTGGCTATTGTGACTAGTACTGCAATGAACATAGAGGTGCATATGTTACTTTGGATTGTTGATTTCAAGTTGCTTGGGTAGATACTCAGTAGAGGGATAGCTGGGTCATATGGTAGTTCTATTTTTAGTTTTTTGAGGAATCTCCATACTGTCTTCCATAATGGCTGCACCAGTTTGCATTCCCACCAGCAGTGTATGAGGGTTCCCTTTTCTCCATACTCTCTCCAACATTTAGTCATAGTGATTACAGCCATTTTAACAGTCATAAGGTGGTATCTTCATGTAGTTTAGTTTGCATTTCCCTGATGATTAGTCATGTTGAACATCTTTTCACATGTTTATTGGCCATCTGTATACCTTCTTTGGAAAAATGTCTGTTCATATCCTCTGCCCATTCTTTGATCAGACTGTTTCTTTTTTTGTTGTTGTGTAAGTTCTTTATATATTTTGGAGATTAACCCCTTGTCAGATATATGATTTGAGAGCATTTTCTCCCAATTGGTGGGTTTTCTCTTTGTTTTGATCCTAGTTTCTTTTGCCTTGCAGAAGCTCTTTAGTCTGATGAATTCCCCTTGTTTATTTTTTCTTTTGTTTCCCTTGATGGAGAAGACATGGTATTCGAAAAGATTCTTTTAAGTTTGATGTCAAAGAGTGTACTACCTATGTTATCTTCCAGGAGTTTTATGGTTTCAGGACTTATCTTTGAGTCTTTATCCATTTTGAGTTTATTTTTGTGCATGGCATGAGATAATAGTCTACTTTCATTCTTTTGCATGTAGCTGTCCAGTTTTCCCAACACCATTTATTAAAGAGACTGTCTTTTCTCCATTGTATGTTCTTGGCACCTTTGTTGAAATTAGATGTCCATATATGTGAAGTTTTATTTCTGGGCTTTCAGTTCTGTTCCATTGATCTGTGTGCCTGTTTTTGTAACAGTACCATGCTGTTTTGATCACTATGGCTTTGTAGCACATTTTGAAGTCAGGGATTGCGATGCCTCCAGCTTTGTTCTTTTTTCTCAATATTGCTTTTGCAGGTTGGGGCCTTTGGTTGCCCCATATAAATTTTAGGATTCTTTGTTCTACTTCTATGAAGACTGTCCTTGGGACTCTGATTGGGATTGCACGTAATCTGTAGATTGCTTTGGGTAGTATGGACATTTTGACTATGTTTATTCTTCCGATCCATGTGCATGGAATTTCTTTCCATCTCTTTATGTCATTATCTATTTCTTTCAGTAATGTCTTATAGTTTTCATTTGTATAAGTTCTTCACCTCCTTGGTTAAATTTATTACTAGGTACTTTATTCTGTTACTTGCGATTGTAAATGGAATTGTATTCCTGAGTTCTCTTTCTGTAAATTCATTGTAGGAGTATAGAAATGCAACCGATTTTTGTAAGTTGATTTTGTACCCCACAACTTTACTGTAGTTGTTAATTATTTCTAATAGTTTTCCGATGGATTCTTTAGGCTTTTCTATATACAAGATCCTGTTGTCTGCAAATAGTGAGAGTTTCACTCCTTCACTCTCTATTTGGATTCTTTTATTCCTTTCTCTTGCCTAATTGCTCTGGCCAAAACTTCCAGTACTATGTTGAATAAGAGTGGTGATAGTGGGCATCTTTGCCTTGTTCCTGTTCTCAGAGGATGGTGCTCAGTTTTTCCCTATTGAGTAGGATGTTGGCTGTGGGTTTGTCATATATGGCCTTTATTATGTTGAGGTAATTTCCTTCTATTCCCATTTTGTTAAGAGTTTTTATCCTAAATGGATGTTGCATCTTGTCAAATGCTTTCTCTGCATCTGCTGAGATGATCATGTGGTTATTATTCCTCAATTTGTTGATGTGGTGTATTGCACTGATTGATTTGCAGATGTTGAACCATGTCTGTGTCCCTGGTATAAATCCCCCTTGATCATGATGTATCATCCTTTTGATGTATTGCTGTATTTGGGTTGCCAATATTTTGTTGAGTATTTTTGCATGTATGTTCATCAGCAACATTGGCCTGTAGTTTTCCTTTTTCTGTTGTCCTTGTCAGGCTTTGGTATCAGAGTGATGTTGGTCTTGGAAAATGTTTAAGGAAGTGTTCCATCTTTCATAATTTTTTGGAATAGCTTGAGAAGGATAGTTACTAAATCTTCTCTGAAATTTTGGTAGACTTCCCCAAGGAAGCCATCTGGTTCTGGGCTTTTATTCTTTGAGATGCTTTTGATTACTGTTTCAATCTCTTTCCTTGTGATTTGTCTATTCAGATTATCTTTTTCTTCTTGATTCAGCTTTGGGAGTTGTAAGAGTCTAAGAATTTATCCATTTCCTTTAGATTACCCATTTTGTTGGCATATAGTTTTTGGTAGAATTCTCTTATAATCCATTGTATTTCTGTGGTATCTGTTGTTATTTCTCCTCTTTCATTTCTAATTTGTTTATCTGAGCTTTCTCTCTTTTTTACTTTGTAAGTCTGGCTTGGGGTTTGTCAATTTTATTTATGTTCTCAAAGAATTAGCTCTTTGTTTCATTGTTCCTTCCTACTGCCTTTTTGTTTTAATAGTATTTATTTATGCTCTGATTTTTATTATTTCTCTCCTTCTGCTGACTTTGGGCTTTGTTTGTTCTTTTTCTAATTCAGTTAGGTGTAATTTGAGGTTGCTTATTTTGGATTTTTCTTGTTGGTTAAGGTGAACCTGTATTGCCATGAATTTCCCTCTTAATACAGCTTTTCTGCATCCTATATGAGTTGGTATGGTATGTTTTCATTTTCATTTGTCTCCAGATATTTTTTTATTTATCCTTTAATTTCTTCAGTGATCCACTGCTTGTTCAATAGCATGTTGTTTAGTCTCCTCATCTTTGTCTCTTTCTCAGCTTTTTTCTTGTAACTACTTTCTAGCTTTGCAGCATTGTGATCAAAAAAGATACTTGTTATTATTTCAATTTTATTAAACTTATTGAGGTTTGCCTTGTTTCCCAACATATGGTCTATCCTTGAGAATGTTCCATGCACATTTGAGAAGAATGTGTATTCTGCTGTTTTTGGATGGAGTGTTCTATATATGTCTATCAAGTCCAACTTGTTGAGCTTTTCATTTAATTCCACTGTTTCCTTGTTGATTTTCTGTCTGGATGATCTATCCATTGATGTGAGAGGAGTGTTGAGGTCCCCTACTATTATTGTGTTATTATTAATATCACCTTTTACAGTTTTAATAGTTGCTTTATGAACTTTGGTGCTCCTGTGTCGGGTGCCTCGATATTTATAAGTGTTACTTCTTCTTGTTAGAGTGTCTCTTTGATCATTATATACTGTACCTCTTTGTCTCTCTTTACCTGCTTTATCTTGAAGTCTGCTTTGTCTGATATAAGTATTGTAACACCTGCTTTCTTTGTTTGCCATTAGCTTGGAGTATCATCTTCCATCCCTTTACTCTGAGCCTGTGTTTGCTGTTGGAGCCGAGATCTGTTTCCTGGAGGCAGAAGATTGTTGGGTCTTGTTCTTTGATCCAGCATGCCACTCTGTGTCTTTTTAGTGGAGAATTCAATCTATTTATGTTTGGGGTGATTATTGATATATGAGGACTTAATGCTGCCATTTTATCACTCATTTTCTGGTTCTCCTGCATTTCCTTTGTTTCTCATCCTGTGTGTTTTGGTCTACCCATTGAATTATGTAGTTTTTTATGATGTGTTTCTTTTTTTTCTCCTTATTTATTATTTGTGTCTTTGTTCTGCTTTTTAGTTTAGTGGTTACCATGAGGTTTGTATTCAGAATCTTGTGTATAAGATAGTCCATCTTCTGATGGCCTCTTATTTCCTCTGTCTAAACTGATTCAATCCCTTTCCACCTCCCCTCCTAAGTTGTTTTTCTCACATCTTATTCCATCTCGTGTTGTGTGTTTGTGGCTAAAATGACAAGATTATCTTTGTTTTTGGTGTTTTCCTTCCATTTATCTTTAATGCTATACTTGAGTATTTGCTATCCTATTCCGATTCTGTCTACCTATTTATCTCCTTACTCCATGCTTTGTAACTCCTTTCTCCCTGTTTTTTTTTTTCTCAGGTATGAGGGCCTCCTTGAGGATTTCTTTTAGGAGGGGTCTCATGGCTATGAAATCCCTTAGCTTTTGTTTGTCTGGGAAAGTTTTTGCTTCTCCATCATATCTGAAGGACATTTTTGCTAGGTAGAGTATTCTTGGATGAAAATTTTTGTCTTTCAAAGATTTGAATATCTCATTCCATTGTCTCTTAGCCTGTAAGGTTTCTGCAGAGAAATCCACTGAATGCCTGATAAAGGTTCCTTTGTAGCTTATTTTCTTCTGCCTTGCTGCCCTTAGTATTCTTTCTTTCTCATTCATTTTTGCCAGTTTTAGTACTATATGACTTGCAATAGGTCTTTCTGCATTGACAAATCTAGGAGATCTGGAAGCCTCTTCCACACAGATTTCCCTCTCTTTCCCTAGGCTTGGGAAGTTGTCTGCTATTATTTCTTTGAACATGCTTTCCACTCCCTTCTCTTTCTCTTCTCCTTCTTGAATACCTATAATTCTTATGTTGCATTTCCTCATTGATATTTCTCAGATACTTTCTTCATTTCTCTATAGTCTTAGTTCTCTTTCCTCCTCTGTCTGGAGCATTTCAACACATCTCTCTTCGATTGTGCTGATACACTCCTCGATGATGTCCACTCGAGCATTCAAGGAGTCCATATTTTGTTTTATCTCTTCCATTGTGTCTTTAATCTCTAATATTTCTGATTGATTCTTCTTTATAGTTTCAATCTTTTTTGTGAATTAGCTCCTGAACTCGTTGAATTGTTTCTTTGCATTCTGTTTTACCTCACTGAATTTTTTGATGATAGCTATTTTGAATTCAGTCTCATTTAGATTACATATTTCTGTGTCCTCAGGACTGAATTCTGGGTACTTGTTGTTTTCTCTTTGGTTTTGAAATTTGATATAATGTTTGATATTGCAAGAGGGGGTGGCTCTGTTTTTATGCATCCTGGTATTATTTGGTTGAAGTTACCTCCTATCGCCGGGTGGGTGTCAAGAGCCGCATCTTCTGAGCCCTCTACCTTCAGCTGAAATCCCTGGCAGTGGAGCTGCACTGAGGAGGTGGGGGGAGGGGTACTTTTTCCTGCATGCTTTCAGGGTTTTCTTGCTCTGCTCTCATTATCTGCTTTCCCGGGGTGTTGGCTTGATGAGGTCACCCCCTGCAAAAGCTTTTGCCCTGGTAGAGGTCTTCCCTCTAGGCTGCATGGGCCCTCCAGGATCCTTGTTGCTCCCATGAATGAACATCCCCTCCCCCATTCCTTCCCTCTCAGAGGCCTCCTGCAGTCCCAAATCGCAGTCTTCAGGTGAGGGAACAAAGTGTTCTCTTACCCTGTTCCACCTCCTCCAAGGGGGCCTCCAGCCTCTCCACCCTCCATTGTATGGCTGTGTGTGTCTCTCTGATGTTTTTTGTGTTGTGTTTGGGTGTCCTTTGTTAAAGTATGGGTGGTTTTTCATTGTATGTTGGAGGGGGAAGATTACTGGGAAAGTTGACTCTGCCATGATGCTGACATCACTCCAGGAATATATTTTTTTAACACCTTCTAAAAGCAGTAGGTGAGTTTAGCAAAGACACAAGTTAAAAGGTGAACACAAAGATCAATTGTATTTCTATATTTAAGTAATAAACAATTAGAAATCATAATTTTAAGAATATCATGGACTCCAGCTCCAATAAATGAAACACTCAAATATAAATGTAACAAAACTATACTATATTTGTGTGCTAAAACTACAAAACACTGATGAAAGAAAACAAACACTTAAATAAATAGAGACAAGCTGTGGTGATATGGTCGTTAAGTAGAAGAATCAACATACTAAAGAGCCCAATTCTCCCCAAATTGATCTATAGATTTGACATAATTCCAATCAAAATCCCAGTATAATTTTTGGTAGCTATAGATAAAGTGATTCAAAAGTTTATCTGGAAAGGCAAAGGAACTAGAATAACTAAAGTAATTTTGAAAAAGTAAAATAAAATTGGGGACAATCATACTATCCACTTTTAAGACTTATGACAAAGGAACAGCAATCAAGACAATGTGTCATTAGTGAAGGACAGACATATAGATCACCAGGCAGAGTGGAAAATATAGAAATAGACCAACACAAGTATGGTCAATTATAAAGACAATTCAAGGAGGAAAGAATAGTCTTTTCAACAAATGGTGTTAGAAGAATTGTGTATCAAATTTAAAAAATGAAACTCGACCTAAGCCTTACACTTTGTACAGAATAAACACATCTTAAATCATAGATCTAAAAGCCAAACATAAAAATGTAAGTTTTTTAGAATAAAATATAAAAAAATCATGTGAGGCAAAATCACATTAGGCAAAGAGTTTGTAGGCATGAAACAAAAAGCATGATCTATCAAAGAAAAGAAATTGATCGACAGGATTTTTTCAAAATTAAAAGCTTTTGTGTGGTGGGAAACACTACTGAGAGAATAAAAGATAAGCTACAGACTGGGAGAAAATATTTGTAAATCATTTATCTGGAATATGATTTGGGTTCAGTATCGGTAAAGAACTTTCAAAGTTCAACAATAAGAAAACAATCCAACTTAAAAATAGGCAAATGGGTTGAAGCAACACTTCACCAGAGAAAATATACAAATGAATATAAGCACATTAAAAGATGTTTAACTTCCTAGACATCCTCAATTAAAGCTACGTTGAGATACCACCACACGGCTATTATAATGGCAAAAGTGAAAAGTTAAACCAAGGGTTAACGAGAATGCAGAGCAACTGGATCTTCATAAATTGCTGATGAGGATGCAGAATGTTACAGACACTCTGGAAAATAGTTCGGCAGTTTCTTATAAGGTTAAACATACACTTAACCATATGACTCAGAAATCCCAGTCCTGTGCATTTACTGTAAAAAATTGAAAACTTAGCATCAAACAAAAGATGTTTACAGCTCTCTTCTTTATACTGAACCCAAACTGGAAACAACCAAGATGTCCTTAAACAGGTGAATGCATAAACAAATTGTAGAATATTCATACAATGGAATACTACTCCCTATAAACAGGAATGAACTTTTGGTGTACATAAGAGTATTTCAAAGGCATTATGCTGAGTAAAAGCAGCCAGCCTCCAAGTTTACATATTGCATGATTCCATTTATATGACATTCTCAAACAGACAAATTACAGTCCTGGAAGGGGGTTGACTATAGAGGGATAACATGAAGGGATTTTTTTGCAATGATGGAACTGTTTTGTATTCTGATGGTGGTGCAGGGGAGGAAAAAAATCTTTTCCTCTACGCATCTTAGGTTCTCCAGTTGTGGCCCTATAAATTAGACTGGCCAAAGACAGATTAACAAGAAAAAAACAAAAAGAAGTTTATTAACATGTAGGTAGTACATGTACACATGAGAGCATCCAGTGATGAGTAACCTAAAGGGGTGGTTAGAACTTGGGCTTATATACCATCTTAGGCTAAACAAAGGACAGCAGTTTGGAGCTTCTGGGCAAGGGGTGGGGGAGGGTAAGTTATGGGAAGATGGTCACAAAAAGTATGGTAAACAGGGCTTGTTTAGTAAGGTTTGTTATGAAGATTCAAGTCAGTGTCTTCTCTGTTGACAAGAGTTATTAAGAGTTCTCCTCTTCCTGCTACAGGAGAGGGAGACACATTTTACAAAGGGAAATTTCCTTGATAATTATGAATTTCCTTTATAAAAGGAAAACTTGTGCCCCGTGTTTAGTTTTTCCTGCATCTATTGGTTCTCAATGGTCTTTAGCTCAAAATAATCCATATACTAAAGAGACATATTTTGGGATGGCATATTCTGGTCGCCTTCAGTGATGATGGTTGTATGAATGTCTACTTGTGTTAAAACTCAGAGAACTGTGCACTTTAAAAAGTGTATTTTTATTTGAGCAACAAAAATTTTTATAAATATAAAAAATTCATTGGGAAACGTAAACTTAAAACATGAAAGAAACTTTGAGTTAGAAATCCTTCGCTCTAATCACCATCTAACAGATCACCTTCATCCAGTGAATTTATTTTTAATTCCTCAGTTCCCAATCTAATAAATGGATATAACACTTGACCCAATTTTCTGTACAGTGGTCTTCAATGTTCTTTGGTCTCAGTTTCCATTTATATTCCTAAAAATTATTATGAATGTCAGAGAATTTTCATTTATATGGGTTATACTTATAAGTATTTACAATATTAGAAATGAAAACTGAGAGCAAATATAAATATTTATTAACTCATTTTAAAATAACAGTAACAAACCCATTACATGTTAACACAAATAACACTTTTAACAGAAACTATTTTCCAAATTAAAGAAAATAGTGAGAAGAGTAGAATAGTCTTAAATACTTTCAAATATCTTAATGTCCAGCTTAATGGAAGACAGCTGGATTCTTACAGTTGTTTCTGAGACCCCTGGGATCTCAGACCACACTTCGAGAACCACTGCTTTATAGAATAGGAGAAAGAAATGTTAGATATGAAACTCTCTCTATCAATGAACCTTTGTATAAAAATCATCAATACGTTTTAAAAAAGTGTGTTATAGATTCAAAAAGAGAGCTGAAAGATATTCATTTCTATATGTATAAGAATGCATGAAAATCATTGCCTTAGCCAAAACTAGAACCTACTTTTCTTGACCCCAAATCCCATATCTTTTCACTATGCCATGTTGCCTCCCAAACGTCTTGCTAAGGACATTACAGATCCCACTCCCCCTCCCCCCCAACTTCCTAACTATATTGGAAGGTACGTTAAACACTTCTGGAAACCTTAGATATGGTTACAGTCTAAAAATGTTATTCTAATTTAGCTTGCTTTTTTTCCAGATTTTCCCTCTTAATTTTTTTTCTTGAATTATGTCTTCCCAAATATTGTCTGAATTTTTCTGAATAACAACAGCTGTTCATTCCCAGGTTGGCTATGACCCCAAAGCAGCAATGGCCTCAGGCCAATGTTCCCTCCTCGACAGCATCAAGAAAATTAACATTTTCTGGATTCTGTTCACTGCTAGATCCTCTTCGTATTTGAACTGATAGGAAATGTTAGAAAGAGGGAAGTTAAATGAAAACAATACACCTTCTGGAGTTTTGTTTTGACATATTTAAGAATATTAGAATTTTACAAATATCATTAATAAAGAGCATATCTGAATGTTAATATATTAGAAAATTAAAGAATTTTAAATGCGTTTGAGAGACTATTCTATTGCCCGTTCTTTATTAGGTATCACACTGATACAAGACCTGCATCAAATTGCTACAAATATTTCTCATAGAAGAAAAAGGAAGGAGATCGTATAAACTTCCCAAGTTGCCTATTGTAATAGTTTGGCTACATAACAAACCACTACTGAATGTATTTATTTAGCTTATGATTCTGTGGGCCGGAAATTTGGGATAAACTCAACTGGCTGGTTCTTCTGGGCTCAGTTGGTCTTAAGCATCTACAGTCAGCTGGGGTGACTCATTTCTGCAACACAAGGTCTTATCTTCCAGCAAGCTAGCCCACACATTGGCTAGTCAGAATTTTGCAACAACACAGACAATCAAGACTCTCATGAGGCCTAGACTTGGAATTTGCAGACCATCACTTCTGCCTCATCCTGTGGGCCAAAGTAAGTCACAAGGCCAGCCCAAATTGAAGGAGTAAGAGAGTCGTTCCATCTCTTGATGGGAAGAACTGCCAAGTGCCAGGGTAAGGATATGTTTATAGAAAGGAGAATGATTATAGCCAGTTTTTCCAACAATCTACCATACCCATTTTGTGAGATCCAGAAAGCTACTCCCTGTCAATTTTCAGCACAAGAAAGAGATCATAAAGATGTGGAAGCAGAAATAAGAAAGTGTGTGGAAAAATACCTTAATATACAAGGAGGTACACTTTTTTCAGAGGTTACAGAGAGAGATGGAAAAAGCTGAGTGCTAAGGAAAATAAACAGCACTTCGATCTCCATTGTGTCCTTATATAGGGTATAACTAGGGGTAATGGAGAGTGAAATTGAGAAAAAGAAAACTTGGGCAGAATTTCATGAAAGTTCTAAGAGTAAAGATTATTATTCTATAGAATAATCTTGCAGACAAAGCAATTCATTGTGCATTGCATAAGCATTTGAAGAAAGCCTGTAAAAACACACTTTAATTCTTTAAGGAAGAAACTTGCCTTATACATTGCAAGACTGGCCAGTTTGTTTAACTTTCTTCCTTTCTATACTCATCTGCTGACGTCACCAATTTTCAAAGTACGTCACCCCTTCCGCCTCCATTTGCACAGTCTTTGGACTGGCCCTATTTGGATCATGCCTGTTGTGCTATAACATCCCAGTTGGCCACCCTGTTTTTGTCATTTCTCCTTCCTACACAATACTGAGAATTGAATTCCAAAAGTATCATCTTGAAATTACACTTTCCTTAAAAATTTACTGTTTTGTTTAGACTATCATTGTCAGCCAATGGACAATTTATTCAGCTCCAAATGTACTAGATGCTGGATAAAAAGTAGTTTGTTATATAAAATATCATCACTTTCCAATTGAATAGTTTCTTTTTAACCATTTCAAAGAACTTTCTCATCTGTTATGTCATTAAGTCTCTGTGAATTGGCTAAGCAGATGTTGTTTCCTCCCTTCCATACGTGTGGAAACTAAGGCACTCTGAAATATATGGAGGTAACTACAAACATGTTGCCAGTTACTCAATTAGCCAATTCTCCAAGTTAACAAAAATAAATAGATAAGACTGAAAGGCCTGAGGAAGAGATAAAAAGTGTACCTTTCACTATTGGTTCCGTTTGAACTCTTCATTCCAAATAACTAGATCTATAGATTTTATTTGATCCTCACATGGTGTGGTTCAGTGGCCATTTTTATCACACTTTGCAGATGAAGGATCCAGTATGACTCTGAGAGATTAAAGGATTCCCCAGGATTATAGTTATTAGAAGAGCAAGTATTATAATTGAAGAAACCAGGGAATTTCCTTCTACAAGGTACCGACTAATCAGTCATTACAGTTTCTCCTTAGTGCCTATGAACATTGTTGTGCCTCACCGCGTGTTCCTTCTATTTATGTACTTTTTATTGGAGCGTGTTCTCTCATCTCCAGCTATGGGCTGAATTGTGACCTTTCCCCCCACCACCACATTCATATGTTGAAGTCCCAACCTTCAGTACCTCAACATAACCATATTTGAAATAAGGTTTTTAAAGAGGTGATTTAGTTAAAACAAGGTTTTTAGGGTGGCTCCATAATCCAAGATGACTGATGTCCTTATAAGAAGAGGGGAGACACCAGGGATGTGTGTGACAGAAGGAAGTCCATGTGAGGATACAAGACAGCAAGAAGGCAGCCATCTTCAAGCCAAAGAGAGAGGCTTCGGGAGAAACCAAACCTGCCAACACCTTGATCTTGGACTTCCGGCCTCCAGAACGTGAGGAAATAAATCTCTGTTGTTTAAGCCCCTAGTCTGTGGTATTTTGTTCTGGCAGCCCAAGCACGCTAATACATCCCTTAAACACTATGCTGCAGGCATGCCTCCTATTCCTTCAATATTATTATTCTACTCTTATAACAGGACTGTTCTCATTCCCTGGTAGTTTTCGTCTCAACACAAAAATTTCACAGTTTGAGGGTTTTCCAAGATCTTCAGAAATCAGAAAGAAAACATAGTAAGCCTTTGCCACATTATTCTTTCTTCAAAATAAACCCATCAAATGATCTCTGCACTAAAATAACTATTAGAGGTTTCAGGTAAGGAAATGGAAATTAAAAAACAGGAAATTTGATCAGGAGAGTGGTGTTTCGTATTACCTCCATGGGGCTTAAGGCTCTCAGGTCACCAAAGACAAAAATCTAAGGAGTCCTTGCAATGTTTAAATGCTTATGGGGAGCTGGAAAAGTGTTGATGTAGAGGACTGCATCTGCTGTGTGACCACAATAGCAAAGTGTGTTGCTAAAATAGAATTTGTTCCTTCCTGCCTATGTGTCTTTTCTTTCATCCTGCAAGCCTAGAATTCCACCAGCAGGTTAGTTTCCAAAACTAAAACCAGGCAGAATATTCATGGCAAAATGCTAAACCATGCTTGGTTAAACCTCTTTGGGGGTTCTCCTGTTTTCTACCAGCGTCTTTCTTGTTTCCTGATCATGTTTGAAGTGCTGCATTGACTTCTTTTTCCATCCTCAGAAGGACTTGGTCATTCTCCTAGAAGAATGAGTTTTTGAAATACAGGGAACAGATGGGACATGGTGTAATCGTTCTTACTGTATCAGAGCTCTGGTAAGGGATTATAGGGGAAACAACTCAAACCAATGCCATTCATACCCGCCAGATTTTTGGTCAACTAATGTGCCAAATATTTGACAGAATAGTGATGAATGAACAATGAGAATCTTTAAAAAATGTTATAAACTGCTTTATTCTGAGATCTGCTCAGCACACAGACAAAACATAACTCAATAGATTAGAGCCACAGTTTAGAAAATAGAAAATTACATAGCGACTGTTCCTCAAGCAAACATCAGTAGCAAAATGCATAGAAGTACAGATGTGTTCCTTCTTAAGAACCTATGAGATTCAGGCCTAGTGTGATGCTCAATTCTAGATCTCTGGTCAGGAGAACTGCAAGGAAGCAAGAATTATGTCAGGGGACTGGATCCATATGAGCGCTCTTTGGGAGTTAACTCCCTGGGAACTGGCCAAAATAAATCCTATATTCCCTTCTTGCAACAAACAAACTTCTTAGGTTACACTAGAATTGAAGTGGACTTCTAGACTGAGCAGGAACCAGGACCAGAGATAGTCCTCTTAAGGACTTAGAATCACATCCCAGATTTCCCCAGGGCCCAAACCAGCCTCTAAAGCTGGTGGATGGAGACGGGTGGGACATGAAAGCATATTCTTCTACTGATGCCAAAGCAGGAAAAAAATCTTTAATTACAAATCCTTCCTAAAAAATATTTATAAATTTACTTTTCTATGCTACATTGCTCTTAAGCCCCAGAACGGCTAAACATTTGTCAGCTCAGTTCCCTTCTTTTGCTCCTCATTGTTATCATGTGGAAGGTAACAGATAAGAGGGCATAGCACACTCTCCACCTGAAATCTAGCATTCTTTCCACTCTATGCACCTTATCAATATGGAGAAGACCATGGTGTCAGACGGAGGATTATGATCTGAAGGGGAGGAAAATATAGAGCTGCCCTCTCTGCCTGAAAGTTTCAAAGTGCATATAAATAATTCAAAATGTAGATTATTAACTTGTTCATAAAGTTAACTTTTGCTAGAAATCCAGCATGCCAGCATAAACGAAAGAACTCTCTCTCAAAGAGAATTGGAAAACACAGTTCTATTTTCAGATTTATTTTCAGTAAGAACTTTTAAATCTTGGTAGGTATCTTTTATTATAAAATTAATACATACTCCCTATATAAAAATTTTTGAGACAATACAGAAGTATATAAAGTAGAATATATGATCCTCTCATTTCCCTGCTCTGTTCTCTTCCTCTGAATCTATTTCTCCGTTAACAATCTGATATACTGCCTTATGCAAATGTCTCTGTGAATTTACAAATGTATATCCCATACCCAATTGAATTACAATAGTTAGATCACACAATAGAGGACATCCTATTACCTTTTCATTTAGCAATTTACCATGGACATTTTCCAAAACAGAATATGTAGATCTACTTCATTATTTTTAACCACTGCATAATATCCTAGTTTATGCATTGTAGCACAACTTATTTATCCAATCCCTATAGATGAAAATTTAGGTATTTCCAAATTTCTTCATTTAAAAGAAGATAAATACTGAGCCTACACATCCAAGCATGAATTATACACTGTTTTCTGTTACAGCACTTATTTCTAAAATTGGAAATTTATAGTTAAAAGGATATTAACAATTAAAATATTGGTATTTGTTTACAAAATGCTCCAAAAAAGTTATACTGAACCAATTTACAATCCAAGCAGTACTAGAAGAGTGCCCAACTCCTTCACCTCATCCATACTAGGTAATACCAGTCATTTTGTCTTTTGCTAGTTGAATACGTAACAAATTACAACTCTCGGTTGTTCTAACTCTTATTTGATCAGTGAAATTGAACATATTTTATTTGACATTGGGTATTTGTATCTCCTGTTCCATGAGTTGCCTGTGCATAGCCCTTGCCCATTTAAAAAATGTGTTCTTCTTTATCATGTTGATGTGTAAGAGCTCCTT
The DNA here is from genome assembly GCF_041296235.1 of Equus asinus. Lineage (NCBI taxonomy): Eukaryota > Metazoa > Chordata > Mammalia > Perissodactyla > Equidae > Equus > Equus asinus. The sequence continues at coordinate 36,981,631 of NC_091792.1, forward strand.
TTATTTGAAAGATGTTAGCTTATCTTATGTGCTGTATGCTGGGAATGTATTAATATTTTTGGAGTTTCTTTGTTCATGTAGAAGTTTTAAATTGGTATGTAGTAAAAATGAATCAGTTCCTTTCTTTACGCCTATTGGATTTTGTGTTAGGCTTAAGAAATTCTTCCCTAATCCAAGATTATCATAATATTCAATTGCATCTCATCCCAATACTTCTATGCTTGCATTTTTTTTTTAATTTAAGCTTTTAACTCATCTGGAATTTATTCTGAGTGTTACATTTGAGGTAGGGATCCAACTCTCTTTTTTTTAATGGCTATGTCACTATTAAAAACATCAGTGATTGAATAATCATCATTTCACCAGTGATTGCAATGCCATCTTTATCACTTAGTGAATTCCAATAAAGATTTTGATCTATTTATTGATTAGTCTTCATCATTGGATTATCTATTTTCTTACCAATACCACATTATTTTAATTATTATCACTGTATAAAAACAATTTAATATGAACATTTCCTCCTAATTATTATTCATTTCCAGTATTTCTTATCAAGTCTCAGATATTTATACTTCTAGATGAAATTTATGAAGTTTAAAAAAAACTATGTTATGATTCACTTTGGGATTTCACTTACTTTATAGATTAATTTAAGAAGAATTTATATCATTACGGCAAGTTTTCTGATAAAATAACAAGTGTTGTCTCCCCTTTTAAAAGACATTATTTCTCACACTTGTAGTTTATCATTTTCTTAAAAGAGATGCTATGTATTTTTTCTATATTCCCAGGTATTTTTGTTGTTGTTGTTAATTTTTTAACTGGAATATTTTTATTCAAGAATCTTTGCTAACTGCTTATTGATATTTGCATGGTAGTTTTAACTAGTACTCAACTGAATTTTAAAAATGCAATTGAAACTGTTTTTTTCCCCTCCAGGCACGCAGACATAATATAATCTACAAAGAATCTACTCCACTTGAATGTAAACTCCAAGAGCTCAGCCAGTCCATCTTCACATGGCAGTACCTCCTAAGAGTCTCATTACATGGCTGACACTTAATAGACTCTCAATCAATCTTTGTGAAATAAATGGATGAAGCAATATTTTCCCCTTTGTAAAAACATTTCACTCATGTTTCTTCATTAGTTTTAATACTATCAACAATAGTGGGGATCACTGTTATATTTCTGACTTTAATTGTAATACTTCAAGTGCTTTGCTCTTCATCATAACACTTTTAGTTGTCATACACTTTTTGTTTTATTGTGAAGGCAATTTCTATTACTATTTCTCTAAGAGCTTTTCTTCTTAAATGGGGAATAGGTAATGCAGTTTTCCAAATGTCATATCAGCATATGTTGAAGCCATCAATGTTTTTTTTCTCCTTTAACTTATTAATATGCTGAATGTTACTAATGCATTTTAAAATGTTGAATCAGTTTGGATTTCTGGATTGAATCCCAATTGGCCATGGTGAATTATTCTTTTAATGTACTGCTGGATTCTATTTGCTAATATTTTATTTAGGATTTATATCAATTTTTCTAAGTGAGATTGGTCTTTAGTTTTCTTTTTTGTACGATTTTTGATATCAGCACTATGGGCTTCAGATAGAGAAATAGGAAGTTTACTTTCTCTCTTTGTGTTATGGAACACTTTAAAGATCAGCCAATCATTTCTGACTTGGAGCTCTCCTCCAATTTTGCTAGCCTGAAGAAAAGTTAACCTCCATCGTTTTAAGGGAAAGACTCCCTTTCCCAGGTTTGAGCTATTGTTCTGGTATCTGGCCCTTTCAAGTTTGGTAGTTTTTGTAGCTTCTACCTCCCTAGACGAGAAAGCTTTTAAAATTACTGCGTGCGTGTCCTAGATACACATGTGCTTGAGTACTTGAGAAACTCTTTCTTCCTTCTTCATATCAAGCTTGAACTTCATCCAGTGATTCGCCTTTTTGTGTGCCACACATTTGTTTTTATAACTGATTGGTTTAAACATGCGTTGCATATTATTAAAGTTCTTGATTAAATACTATGCTTTTGCTATAATGAAACATTTAAAAAGATATCTACTGGAGAAGATTTCATATCATTCAACTTTAATACATTTATTGCAATAATTTTGAAACACTATTGTTTATCATTTGAAAGGGGTGCCAGTTAAAATCAGAGTGAAGTGACCATAAGGTGCTGGTACTATGATGCCTCAAATTCTGACATGGTGGCAACATCCAAAGACACTGTAAAATAGACCAGACTGTTTTAATCTATGGTTTGGGACAAAGTCTCCCCTACAGAGTGCCAGCAGGCAGATCTATGCTGTCTTCTGGTATTCCATTATGCCAGAATACTGAGGAGTTACTAAATATCAAGATAATAGTATTTTCATTGCCACAATATTGTTATTTTGGTATTCTTGAAAATCTGAAGTTTGGATCATTTTGCCTTAAAATGTCTCCAGAGAAGTATATGATACATTAAATTTTCAACTAGAATGAAAGTATATTCTTTCAAAAACATCCCTCATTGTTTAAAACCCTGCCAATGTATCTTACTGTTTTATTCCAAGTACTTATGTTACCAATGAGGTTGCGCAAATTATATTTATTGTCTATTTCTATTTATTTGTGTAGCCAGTTTGGATTCCTTCTGTATTTGGAGAATCCCAAAAGGCTCTAAGGAAGATGGGAGAAGCCCATGGAAGAAGGACTGAGGAGAATGATGTAGACAGAGGACGACAGAAGGTCCGCAGCCCCTATTCAAAACCTTGCCTTGTTTCTTGACCACCCCTTCCCTCAGAACCGAATTCTTTTTGCTACTCTCATTTGTCCCCTTAGGACCAGGTCCAATCTCTTAATCTTTCTCTTGCTGTGACAATTAATTTTGACCAGGAACTCTTTCTAGTCTTCCAACTGAGTGAGACTCAGGCATGAAGAACAGAAGGAATTCAGCCCTAGATCCTGAGTTTTTCTTGGTGGGAATAACTTCTGAGAACAAAATATAGACGACTGTGGCAATGGAAGCTCACTTTTTAAAGTAAGTAACAAAAGAGTAATACATTTTGTTCTTGTATTGAAATCACTAAATACTTTGATAGACAAGGGCAAATATTAAGACTTTGGGCTTATATTCTTGTATTACACAAACAATATACATTAATGGGTAAAGTCCTACAGTGATTACAGTGAGTCTGAGAGCACTTTAGGAAAGGCTAAGATATTGCAGGCAAATGTAAGCACACAAAAAAAGCAAAAGCCACAATATTAATATCAGACATATATACTTAGAAAAGAAACATACAACTCCCTTGCAACTCTATGCATAAATGATGTGATCTAAATGGAAGATGTAACTCTTACGTGACTTCAATAAATTCTCAAATGTAAACAAACAAACTAAGCCAGAAGAAGAGGACATTTACGATATAAGGAAGAGTGTTATTAGAGCCAGGGACCGTGGTACAAAAAGAGAGAAGTGAAGAAGGAGAAATTGAAAGATTGAATGAGAGACAGAGGGGTCAGTGGACTGGAAATTCCATTAGTTTGATGGCCAGTTCTGGTGGTATGTTGAGACCTCACAGGATTCTAGCTAAATTTTATTTGGAGAAGAATGCAACTGGTTGCCCATAGTAATGAATGAGGATGAGTTGACCTGAGTATGAAGGTAAAAGCTAGAAGAGGAAAGAGTCATAAATAAATTTTAAATAGAATGAGGGGTAGTGGTTTGGAAGTGGCAAAGGAGAGCAATAAGAATGAAACCCCACTGCTTGTGATCAGAGTAGCCGGCAAGTGAGAGTAAAGTGCTACCACTTGAGATACCACCTGCAGAAGCTAGGTCCTCAGGGTAGAGGCAGGTTTAGTCAGGCACAAGTAGAAGGAGGCACATGGAGAACTGTGTGAGACATGATGAGAGGCTAATAATTATGGACGGACAGTTCTAGGGGACACAGAAGAGACCTTCGAGAATTGGAGAGAATGGAGTCTGGAAACATAAAGCTCTACTGGGAACCAAGGGTAGTGCCTAATATCAGAGATGTCAACTGACAAAATCACACATAGGAAACATGGTCAATTTAATCCCATTTTGAGGAGGGTGGAAACTGTGCCTGATGCCAAGAGGCCTTGGCATTTAAAATACTCAATTGTCTGCCATGTACAAAATCAGTATTCAATATTAGTGACTTAAAACCAGCAATCATATAGAAAGCTAAATGTAATTTCAATTAACTTCCTTTTATTTATGATTTACCTATTTGGTTTATAATAGGTACTGTGGTATCACAGAAAGATAAGTGGTCTTTGCCCCTGGTTCCTTTGTTCCCAGCTCTTAAAACCCTTGGAATTTCTTGAGTGATAAGGGTGATAGAACTGTTTTATGTTCTAATGCGGTTACCCTTGGTGGGTCCCTATATAGCTTCAGGATGGGGCTAGTTATCAGAAATACCAATCCTTAATTAGAAGCTTGGAACTTGCAGTCCCACCCCCTAACCTCTGGGAACTGGAGAGGGTCTAGAGATTGAGTTAGTCATCAATGCCAATGATTTAATCACTCATGCCTCCCTAATGAAACTTCTATAAAAACCTGTGCATGACAGGGTTTGGAGGGATTTTGGGTTGCTGAGCTGAGAGAGGGGGGCACACCCCAATTCCACAAAATGCTGTGCTCAAGACCCTTCCTGATGTTGTCCTTCATCTGGTTCACTTGTATTCTTTATAATAAACTGGTAACTGTAGGCCAAGTGTCTTCCTAAGTTCCGTGAGCCATTTCAACAAATTATTGAACCTGAAAAGGGGGTCATGGGAACCCCTGATTTATAGCCAATCAGTCAGAAGTACAAGCAGCCCAAGACTTCCAGCTGATATCTGAAGTGGGAACAGTCTTGTGGGATTGAGTTCCCAAGCTGTGGGATCTACACTACTTCCAGGTAGTTAGTTTCAGAATTGAATTGAATTGTTGGGCACCTTGTTGGTATAAGAGAGTTAGGAAAGTAGTATTGGGAAAACACCACATATTTGGTGTCAAGAGCGAAAAGCACCTCTCAGGTACTCTTTTCTTACTAGCCTGAATAACAAAGAATGAAGTAAAATTGAAAAGAATACCAATTATAGTGAGATGAACTCTCTGGTACCCCCTACATTGAAATTCAGTGATGGACTCTATAATTCCAAAGTCAAATAGCAATCACTGTGAGCACAACTGAAACCTGACTTGATGTGTGCCTAACATTTTCTAAGACACTGCAGTCTTCCTTCCTCTGCATCATCCCTATAGTTTTGGTCTTTTTCCCAAGATTAGAATATAATAATTTTATTTAGCTTGTAAATTTCAGGATCATTCTGAGGTCAAGTTTGTTAGGATGCTTCTATTGAAATGGATAACATTCCTAGACTGTGCTGTAATACTCCAAAATATTATGTGAGGAAAGAGGTTCAGGGGGCATGCCGACCACACAAGTCCCACCTGAAATAAATGTGTCATTAATTTTTATTGCATTTATGGTATGGATTTCAACTGGTCAACAATGATAGCTGTTTGAGACCTTGAACATCTCTCTGAGATGAAATGTAAAGGAGTGAATCACCTCTTCCAAGTCAAAAAATATGACAATACAGAAGCTGAAGTATTTTCTCCTATAGAATTCCTTTTTGTAGATTATACTATAGATTTTCACTGAAGTACACATATGCTGTAAAAGTGGATAAGCATCTCATCTTTGTTCTTTCAGATTTGAATAAATATCCTGCAGCAAACATTATTCTCAGATACTTTACAGTAAAGAGTACCTGAAATACTCATCGGCTCTTCTTTCTCCCTTGAAAGTGAAGAGCATGACAGTTTTAGTCCACAGTGTTGATGTTAGATACCATTTTCCTCAATAACTTCCCTATGCAGTAAATTTGGAATAAAGAGAAAAATTTTAAACTTGTTATATTCCAGTTGACATTGAGTTATTAAATATAACACATACATGCCAATGTGACTCTCTTACATTTAGTAGATGATTTTAGAGGACATTTAAAAAATTAAAATTAAATCTATTGTGGTCCTATCTAATCAAGGTGCTGACAGAAAGTTTCCACATGGCAAGTTAGTTATATACTTGAAGATAGAAGTCTTTAGCATGTATACCTTTAAATTATCTAGAATATTTCCACTCATGCTATTAGCCAATAACATGTACTGAGTTGTCTAAGAATTGTTCAGAATTAGTGAAGGTATCCTAGAAGAAAAAAATTATACTCAATAGCGGTGGTTTTACCTTGAATAAAGAGAGCTTAGGTGCTGATATAACTTTCTTAATAAATTATAAGATACTTCTCCAGTCCATGTCACCTATTTCTCTTCCCCTATTCTATACTGAATTTCAGTCTGTAACATATGCACTTTAAATGGGATGCCAGAGATATGTGAGTATGTGAACAGGTGTTGCTGTTAAAATTAGAACAAGAAAATTTTAAAAAGAAGGGTTTATTACATCTCAATTCACGTTAGCACAAAAACATAATGAAATTTATTTCGCGTTTGAGGTGGAAGGGTCATGTGGAAATTTGACTTATGACTGCATTGTTCATACCTATATAAATTAGCAGAATTAAAAACAATGTGCATCAGTGGACACAGGTCAACTTCACTATGAAAAAAGAAAAGGTGTTAGTGTTTTGCAAGGAACATACTAAGAAAACAAAGAACAGCAGCAGCAACAAAAAAGAACAAAAAAGCTAACGCCCCAGCACTGTTTAAAACAGTTAATTATCTCTCATTAGCAATTTGTATTGTATTATACCAGGAAGTGAACTAGGCTCTCTGAACCTCTCGGAAAATATGAACTTACCACACTCAAGGTAATTCACAACCATTGGACGTATGCCCAGGTGCTTTTGGAGCGTAGTAGAACTCTGAATATAAGAAATAACAACGTAATAATGGTAATATAAAACTCTGCAGGTTACAAGAATTTAAAATCAAATATAAATTTAAAATCAAACTAGAACATTCTTAAAAACACAATATGAAAATTTTTTTTTGGACCAACATATTGATAATTTTTTTCATATACAATTGCCTCTATCTCTGTGTAGTATATATGCTACTCTAAGCAGCTTTAGATAAGAGGATCTCATTTTTAAATCCCCTATGTGGAGCCTAGAGAAATTCTACATTTTCATTAGTTTTCATGAAGAAAATTAATATGGTAATTTCAATATACAAAAGGATACTGTTTTGTTTTTCTCAGAGAATCTGATGCAATTGGACAAAAATATCAAGGTATTAGGAATGGTCCCATCTCAATGGAAGATAGTCAGTTGTGATTTTTTTTTTTAATATACAGTGCTTCCATTGATACCAGATCTGGCAGCTTTTCAGAAATGCATGGAAAACTCAACAAATGTGAATCAGGTTTTTATGTAGGCCTCCATCAAGCCTGGAACATCTCCAGAATTCAATCTAATGTTAATGAAAGAACTATACTGTATCTGACAGCAGACATTCTTGCTCAGTTAAGCTTGCTGAATTTTTGCCTTATGCAAAATGGCAAAAATATATCCTTCTAATATGTGCCCACTTTACTAAATGACTCGTTCAGGAGCACTGATTCCTCTCACCCATTCCAATCACCCAAAATCCAAGTCTTGGGACTTTACAAATCATGTTGAAATGTTTTTGTTCAGTACTATTTTAGAACTTTTCCAAAGAGTCATTTGTTTTCTTTCATTTGGAGACAGAAAGACTGGTGTGACTACAGCATGATGAAGAATAGAAAATGAATTTGTATTACCATATTCTCTTTCTCTCATCAAATTTTATCAATGTCTCCATGACAAGACACTGAATAATAGATATCTTAAAAAGTGGCAATTCCCACCAGATAACCCCAATTTAAAACAGGATATGCTGGTCTCTCAATTGCCTGACAAGAATTCTCTTTGGATGAAATAGACCATATGTTGTCCAGGATGGAAAACAAAGACATGAAGGATTTGGTGGAAGTCATTTGACATTCCTTACAAGGATGAAGGAAAGCAGCAGAAGCATCTTTGAGCTGCACTCTGAAGGAGCGTGTCATAACAGATTTAGGAAATGATAATCCAAGCCACAGAGAAATATTTAGCTAGTGGAAGGGAGAATACATTTTCTAAGCATGAAGCTATTTAACATTTAATTCCACGGAGCGAAAAGTTTATAGGGGAAATTCTTTAGCTTCCCTGCTAAGGTAATTCCCTGAGGATGCCTCTTCAACCCTTATCTTAAAATACACCACTGAATCTTGGAATGGTAATGATTTTCGTTGCTTTTATGGGGATTTGTCAATTTTTTTTCAACTTTGAGTATGTGAATTATTTATTTGCCCAAAATAACTAGGGAAATATTCACAGATACTGTCTAAGAAGTATTCCTTCATTCTGAATTCATTTAGAAATAATATTTGCTTGGTACCATTGCACATGTAATTATGAAGAGGGATAACATTAATAAACTGAAAATTACGTATATGCTCTAAGCACAAACACAATTGTACTAGTGATTCTCATTAAGTATTTTAGTCTAGTACTGGTAATGTGCATTGTGCTTATTATCATTACTAGTCAATATCATAAGATCTTTGTTTCTTAAGTTATCTAATGTTTATCAAGTGCTTTCTGCACACTAAGCACTGAAGAAACAAAGATGATCAAGAAAAATATCTACAAAATATGGTATGTTGTAACTACCAACTTTTTTAAAGAGCTAAAGGTAATAAATAACCCTTTTATAAGCAGACATTTATTGAGTATCTAATATGTTCCAGAAACTATAACTACGGCTAGTTGCTGAAAATTTGAAAGCGAATAGGAAAGACATGATTGCTGCCCCTACAGATCATACTGTGTAGCATAAGAGGAAGTCGGTGAAAAATAATGGCAATGAAACATGATAAATTCTGACAAGGAAGTAAAGATTACTAATAGGAATACATAACTAGCCAACCAAACCATTCAAGGTAATCAAGGAGTGAAGACTTTTAGGAGGAAATATCTAAGTTGGGACCTAAAGAATCTTTAGCAGTTACAAGGTCAAGGCAGAGTGGGGAGTGGAAAGGGAGTGTTCCAGGCAGAGAAACATGTGAGGATCCAGGAGAAGAGGAAGGAGCAGAAAGAAGCTTAGTATATTGGAGTCAAGTCTTTAAGAGTTGAAGTGACAAGAATTGAAGATAGAGGGAAGCAGGGGCCAGATCATAAAGGACATTGATCACTCCTTTAATGGAATTGGTCTTCATTTTAAGATCAACGAGGAATCATTTCAGGTTTTATGTACAAGAACAATTTATCAAACCTACCCTTGGAAATATTACAGTGACTACACTGTGGAGAACGGATTGAGAGGAAATCAGGGAGATCAATTAGGATTCTGTAACAGTAATTCATGTAAGAATAATGATGGTCTGCACTACAGCAGTGTGGGTAGAGAAAAATATGAATTTAAAAGATATTAGAAGACACAATGGTGGTTCTCAGGGACTAGTAAGTGTGGAAAGAGAAAGAGAGTGAAAGAGACAAGGCTAGAATAAACTTGGTCTTCTGATTTAGGCAACTAACATGAAGGTGACAAACAAATACTCAGGGAATCTAGAAGGAGGTGAAAAGGAGAGAGTCGAAGTTTGGATATGCTGAATTTCAGATGCCTGTGAGCTCTCTAAATAATAATATCTAACAGGTAAGTGATCTAAGGAGCATAAGAAAAGACTGAATTAGAAGAATAAATTTGGGAGTCAGTAGTCTCTCAAACCAGAAGAGTATGCTGTTATAGAAGCCAAGAGAAGAGAGTGCTTCCATAATAGTAATTGTTAGAGACCTGCAACTCTCTGCCTGAGAGGTTTTTTTTGTTTGTTTCCTGGTTGTAAGTGTGTACTGATATGCAGGGCAACTCTGAAATGTCAAAGAGATAAGGTCCACCAAAAAATCCATCATGCAATGATAATAAGAAACTAGTGGATGAATGCCCCAGCTTACTTGTGCCTTTTTTGAACTCTGAGCTGTGTTCTACACAGTGGCCTAGAGTTCCCCAGTGGAATTAAGTCCCAGTTGTCCATAGTGACAACATACTTGCTAATTTACTCTTTATTTTTTCCTTCTCTGTCTCATTTCACTGCTCCTCCACTTGTGTTTTCTGAAACCACCTGCAAAATGAACTACTTGCTCTCAAATCCTTGTCTCAGGATCTGCTTCTGAAGGAACTAAAGCTAAGACAGCCAGTGCAAAAATTTGTCTTAGGAAGCAATCTCCCAACGTGGCATTCTGGAACTTAATCATGCCACCAATGAGATGGCAATTGAGAATACCATTGCTGCTCATGAGATGGTTATAACTCCTCATATTGCTGTAGCAGCATAATTACTGAGGCGCTCGTATGTGATGAAATGAGACCCATACAGATAGAAAGGAAAGCACTGGCTTATACAATATCTCTAAGCTTAAAGAATATGGAGTCTATGGTAATTACAAGAATTTTAAAGTAGATTGACTGTTGCTAATTTCAATAGATTGAAACCCCTACAAGCTCCTACAAGTTTCCCGTGCTAAAGTCAGAGTTAAAGTTCTTGATAGAGTTCTTGAAATCACAACGTTTGAGTGAGCAAGTTTGAGAAGCATGAATCTGCAGATTCCCCTGACATCATCAGTCTGTCAGAACAGGATTCTATTCCCTTGCTAGAGAACACCAGTCTCCTTTTATTAGAGACCGTGCAAATGTCTCATCTGATGGAGATGCCTCACAAGACGATGATTATTCTCCTGAAAACATACCCACCTCCCCTCAGTGCTTCTGAACCAATAACTAGAGTTAAGGCTCAGCATGGCCAGATAGGGAAAAAAATGTTCCTGCTATGGGAGGAAAAGAATTATCACCAAAATAGCTTTGGGATCTGGCCAGAATGTACTGGAAAGGACCAGGAGAACATGCCTGGGAACAGATATTGTGAGTGATGGCCCAAGGGGTGCAGAATAAAAGATTGAATAAGGGAGAGTTCACTAATGTGAACTCATGACTCAAGATTTAATGTTGTAGGAAGATCACCTATAGCCAGTTCTAATAGACTAATAGACTGATGGGTTGACTGCTTCAAGCACAGAACAAATTACAGTAATTGAGGAGGTTATAAGAACCATCTGCCAGAGAATTGAGGAAGGAGCCAAAGGCTCAGAGAGGAGGGTATGCTAGAGTGGATTTATCCTATAAGACAGAGGTGACTGTTTTCTGCAGAAGGGCCCAAAGGGATACTTCCTTTACTCAAATGATAAGGAATGGGCTAGTGAGGGGGCACTGGTACCATTGAGAAATTCAATGGTGGCTGTCTTTTGTAAGCACTATAGGAGACACTTAAGAAACTAGTCCCTATGGTGTCAATGAAGATGATAGGATTCTGGGACAATGGAGGCCAAGCAATATTGTTTAATCATGGGAGGCAAAGTGGACATAATTACCATAATGATCAGGAGATATCTGTAGCTATGGCAAACAGACCATGGTGTTTTGAGAAGTGAGATAGGCCTTTAAGAGAAGTATTGCTTAACTTATATAGCCAAAAACTATCAAGAGCAAGTGAGCAAAGGCTGATGTCAGCCAAGAGAATGGAAAACAAAGACTCTTTGCCCAGTTACCAACATGAATCAGACTCAAAGACCATTGACCAAAGGGGAGGCTAAGTCTCCTTGAGGAATGACCCTGCAATGCCAGAATAAACATATATATTATCTATTTTCCAATCCTTCCCAAAAGAGACATAGAAACATTTACCAGAGTAATTGTACCCATATATTTGAAGTGTTGCTGGATAAAACATATGAGCTGATATTGATAACTAAAGGACTCAAAAGACCCTTATGATTCCATGTTAGAGTTAGTTATTGGGTGGCCTGATGATAAATGGAGTCCATGAACCTGCTCAGTGGTTATTTGCCTAGACTCTGAATGAACAATCAGGATGGATATAATCAACGGCTTGCAGAACCCTCACTTTGGTTCCCTAATCTGTAAATTAAGAGCCATAATGGCAGGTATTTTAAATAATGTGGAAGTAGTGGTCTTCATCATATCTCCATTGAATTCACCAGTCTGGTGCCTTGAAAAGCCAGATAGACCATGTCAGATAGCTAACAGCTGAAAACTTAACTAAATAGGAGCCACAAATGTAGTTGTTGTGCAGGATGTGATATATTTACTAAAGCATAGCAACACAGCCTCTGGAAATATGTGGCTACTGATCCGGTAAATGCATTTTTTCAATACTCATCATAAAGAAGGCTCTGAAGCAATCTGCATTCAGCTGGGATGGACAGCAGTATGCATTCTTTGTTTTGCCTCAGGTCTAAGCTAATTCTACTGCTTTCTGCCACATGCAGAATAAGTTGTTGTACCTTGAATCTGCTACAGCTAAGAAGAAGGGATAGTGTTCACCAGCTAGATTTTGGAAACAGCACAAACAACACTTGGGAATGTTGCCCTGACCCATTTATCAAGTGATTTGGAAGCCTGATAATACATGTGGGGCCCAGATCAAAAGAAGGTTCTGCAGCAGATACAGACTGCAATACAAACGACCCTTATGCATGGCCACATGACATGGAAGATTCCATGTTATTAGAGGAGGTATCCATGATGGATAAGGATACCAGGTGGATTTGCTAGCAAGCTCTGATAGCAAAATCACAATGCACTCCCCTAGATTTCTGGAGCAAAGCCATATTGTCTACACAGAAGAACTATTCAGTCTTTAAAAAGTGACCTCAGTCTGCTATTATACATTAGTAGAGTGACTATGTAACTGGAGCTTCCCATCATGAGCTGGGTATTGCCAGACCTATCAGGTCATCATAAGGTTGATGGGCATAGAAGTATTCCCTCATATAATGGAAATGACATATTTGGAATTGGATTTAAGCATGACAGGAAGGCAAAAGTCAGTTACATGAACAAGTGGCCCACACTACCACGTCACCTACCTCTGCTGCACCTAACTCTCTCTCTTAGCTCACACCTATGGCTTTGTTGAAGACGCCCTATGACCAATTGATGAAAGAGGAGGAAAAGAAACCCAGTTTGTTTTACAGATGGGCTGGCTTGATACGTCTGTGGGAACCAAAATTAGACCATAAATACACTATAGCAGTAGGGCCCTGCTCAGCGGTGGTCCTTAATAACAGTGGTGAGACAGTATTCCAGTGGGAAGAGCTTAGTCATCAACTTTGTGAGGTATGGATATACTTGGAGAGTAGTGAATGGCTTGGGTGTTTTCTTGGTCAAAGGGACTGTGAGGAGAAAAATTGGGAAAATTAGAGACAAAGAAGTCTAAGAAAGAAGTCTGTGGATGGACCTATGGGAATGCACACAGAATCTTCAGTCTTTTATGTTTCACAACCATGCCTGCCAGACAGATTCCTCTAATGAGAAGGCACTGGGCCACCAGGTAGGCAGGATGACTTTTCCTGTGGATGTCAGCCAGCCTCTGCTGTCAGTCACTTCAGTGTTTGCACAACGAGCCCTTGAAGAGAGTAGCCACAGTGGCAGAACTGGAGGCTATGATAGACCCAACAGCATGGGATGCACTTCCCCATGGGCAGTAGTAGTAATCCCACTGCTGAGCAGCTGAACAGCCAACCTGTCAGTGACTGAGGGCAATACTGAATCCTCGATATGGTGTATCCCTCAAAGAGACCAAGGAATCACTTGCTGGAAAGTTGACTACACTGAATCACTTTCTTCCTGGAAGGGGTAAGAATTCAGAATTCAGAATTATTGGGATTAACTCAGTTTCTGAGTTTGTCTTTCTTATGTTCATTGTCTTAGCCAGCACTGCTATACAAGGGTTCACAAAGTATCTAATTTATCATCACAGAATCCTATGCAGTATAACTTTGGACCAATTTTGTGGGGAAGAAGGTCATTGTTGGCACATGACTGTGGGATCCTTTATTCCTGCCATGACCACGTCATTCTGAAACATAGTCAGTCAGAATGAGAAAACATTAAAATCATCTCTTAAAGGTACATCCTGCCTTAAAAGTACGTGTCAGTTGACAGGTAACATCCTTCAAGGCCAAGGTTCTGTCCTTTATAATGTGGTCTCTCTTTTGAAGCAGCCGTTATATGGTACTGTGTCTTTGAAAGGTAGAGCACATGGTCTGAGCAACAAAAAGTGCAAATAAGAGTGACCCTTTTCACCATCATCACTCTTAGTGACCCACATGCAGAAATTGGATCTGCGCTCCAGAAGGAGGATACTTCCACAGAGAACACGCAAAGGGTTTTACGAAATCATTTTGGGCTTCTCAGGCCAATAGACTAGCAAGCGAAGAAAGGAGCTACTACACTGTCTGTGGTGTCAACTCTGATTATCCTGAGAGAGAGGGCTGCTGCTGTATAATGTGGCCAGCAAAGAGTGATCTAAAAGCGCGTCTAGAACCTTGACAATCCATTCACCGTGCCCCTCTTAGTGCTCTCATGTCTCCCACTCCTGTGAACAAGGTATTGCAGCATCTATGGCCTGACCTCTGGAGTTTAAACCAGGAGCTCTGACTCCTCAAAAGTTTTGGTTGCCCTACTAAGTGAGTCACCTAGAGTAGCAGAAAAGCTGGTCAAGGATAAGAGATAATAAAGGAAGAAATAATAATAAAGAAGATGATAAAGAATAAAAATAATAAATACCCATTACAGTCTCAGGACCAATTGCAGTAGCATGAATGCTCCTCCTGCGGGAAGTCCTTTTACTGGAAGCTGTGACCAGTCGTCACCTAGAAGAATCAGTGACAGCACTGAATGGCCTTAATTCGGGACTCGAGTAAATTTGAATGGTGCAAGGAGTGGTGTGTAGCAGATGCTGTCAGTGCCCATCCCTTAGCATTTATACATATCGTACATCATCGGAACACATTTGTACATATTGAAGATGCTTACTGCAAAGGCCTGACACTGCTTGAGGGCCTTTATTGTGCCCAGGTCTGGGAGCACACTCTGCGCACAGTAGGTTGGAAGTGCTGAGGAACGACAATCCCAGAATAACAGCTTTCACTTAAGGTTGAATGAGCTAGGATGGACCCCACTGGCCAGGCCAACTGTGTGTTGTGTTTATACTGTCACACAGATTTTCCCCAGTGGCTTTGAGGACCATGTCTTCACAGCAGAAGCTTGCTTGGATATGCATCCTTAACTGACTTTCCTCCCTTCCCTGCTTCACTTCTTTTTCTCCTAGTATTGTTTCTTGAAATCACTTCCAGAATAAACGACTTGCATTTGCTCCTTATCTTAGGGTTTCCTTACACTCAGTGGTGTCTTAGAATGAAGGAAATATAGGATGGATTGTTCTTCTAGAGATAGTTCTTGTTCAAAAAGCTGCTCATAGGAAAATAGAGTCTGAAAGCTAGAGGACTGCAGGGAGGATAGGCAGACACGAGCGTCACAGGATGAACTGTAATGGACTGGGGGAAGCCGAGGGGCTGATCAGTTGGTGCCCTGCTGGGGATTCACTAATGTCTGTGACCATGTGTGGAAGTAATCTTTCTAGTAAGAGCCACAGAACAGGAAAACACATGTATGTACTGCAAACTGGACTTTCCCGGAAGGAAACAGACATTCCCAGTTTCAGTCATCTAGGGAAGAAAGCAATCTTAGGTCAACCGTGGAGAACTCAAAAGGAAAGCCTTCCATTAGGGACATAGAAATTCTGGTGGTTTTTTTCCTTCTTCTTTAAGTCTTAGGAATTCCAAGGCACCAAGAAATGGAAATGTCTAGAGTCCTCCTAGTGGCTTCTGCCACATAAAAACTGGCAGCTGACCTGGAGGCATTCTGCAAAGGAAATTGGGGAAAATCTGGGTTTCTGGGCTCTGACCATCACTATATGCAATAAGAGCCATGTCATAGCGTTTTAAAATTATCCTTAGTCTCTTTCTCTAAACCTGAGTAAATGGTTTATGTATCATCATCTCATTTAATTTCACTGTAGAGATTAAGGAAAGGCCATGAACCACCCCTGCAATGGAAGGATAGAGGGGAGGTAAGTGTCCCTCACAGCCCAATCCATCAGGTCAGAGTGTTGGGGGAGTAAGCCATTCGACTGACCCCTGCAGAGGGTTGGTATCTGGGGGACTGGTGGTCATGAATGGGCAGCAGAGAAAAGGGTGGAAGTTTATGCGGGGGGCCAGAGAAATAGAAAATGGGAAATTGTTTTCTGAGCACATGTGGGATATAGAATGTGGGAGTTACAATGAAGAGAAAAAAATTATTCAAATTGCATCAGAAAAAATTAATTTTAGATATTTCAAGAAAATTACTGACTATAACTCAGGATTTATTGAAGACAGAGAATATCTCTCCCTAAAGATTTTTTTCTTCTTGAGGTAACTGGTTTATAATAATATATAAATGTCGGGCGTACATCATTATATTTAGACTTCTGTACAGACAGCATTGTGTTCAACATCAAAAGTCTGGTTGCCATCCCAGGATATAAGTAGGGTTACATTTATAGTCAAGGGGATGGGCTAGTTGGCATTTTAATTTGTCTTACAGCTTTCTAATTCAAATATATGAGCACAGATTTCAATACATTACTCACACATATAAACTCTGCTCAAACACATGTAAAACATTTTTAATTACTTGTTTGATAATAATATACAAGTATAAGGAATACGTAAATTTCCATATTGGTGAAAAGTCATACTAGATTTTAAGTTTAGACAAAATAAGAACCTCTCATTGATATAAATCACACACTTTTTAAATTTTTATATGGACCAGTTGAAAGATTAACTTGGCATATAGATGCAAATCAGCTTTTGTAGATACACATAAGATGACAAGAGGTGGTCTTATATTTTAGTGTAGTGACACACAAGTAATAAAAAATTTTAACCATTACTGTTAATATCATGTGCTGTGTAACGATATTTCGGCCAAAAAGGACCGCGTATATGATGCTGGTCCCATAAGATTAGTACCATATAGCCTAGGTGTGTCGTAGGCTGTACCGTCCAGGTTTGTGTAAGTGCACTCTAAGATCTTCGCACAGTGATGAAATTACCCAAGGACACATTTCTCTGAACAGATCCCCATCATGAAGCGACACATGACTGTACTCTATTTGAAAAATTGAAAACATTTATTGAAATGAAATATCAAATAGCTATATTATATTTGACTTATTTCATTCAAATATTTGAAATATTAGAAAGGTTTTCCTAAGAAATGTAATAGATATTTTGTGCTAAACAGAAATATGATATACATATCTTGTGCTGAACAGATACACATGCATATCCAAACACATATACATACACACAAGAGTGCATATAAATACATTTATATATATACTTTTCAAGATAATAACTAATTGTATGCGTTTCTTGGATGGAGGGATTCAAAACTCTTTTGAAGTGATGCTGGCTCTCTAAGAATGTGCTGAGGATATACTCTACTAAATAAGTGGTTAGGCTAAACATTTTTCCTTTAGTGTGTGCCCAGTTACAGGATCTCTAGAAAACAAGAGTTACAAATTCTAATTTCACACATTAGAAAATTCCTAACACACATTATAAATATTATCAATATAATTAGAAACATCCTTGCATGTACGAATGAAGCATTTGTAATTTTCCAAGAACCAAATCTGAAGAGTATCAGGAAAACACAAAAATTAGGGATTTTCTACCAGTAGTCACCTTTTATGTAAAATAAAAACAACTGGCAAAATGTGTGGGAAATCTAATTTTGGAAATAGAATAAGGATATTCTGAAGATCTCATGAACTTGTATGAATACAGTCATATGTCAAAGAGCTCCAGAATGTTTGCTTATGAGTACAGAACAAGGAAGTCTTAACAAATGTTATTATTACATACTATAATATTATATACTAACAGAAATGGGGCAGAACAGTTGGACACAGCCACTGTGAAACAAGCAAACTTCCTTTATTATTGCTATTAAGTAAGGTATTTTACCAATTGCAATTGCATTTTGCCAATTGTAGCATGTTTGGAAAAAATAATTCTACATGGTTATGTAGTTATGCTATGTATTATATGTTAAATCTAGAGGTAATGAATATATATTTTTCAAACGGAAGCTGTGAAAACGACTTTAAATTATAAAATTTCCGCACAATTTCAATGGATTAGTGGGCAGTACTCATAAACTTTTTTTCCCGAAACAATCAAGTTATTAATATATTCTGAGATCAACATACTTTAATCAATCTCGTTTTAATAAAATTGTTACGATTTTAGTATGTATACAAAATTGAATCTGAAATTTGTGAATGCATGATTCCTCGGAATCATACCAAAATTAACTACATTGACATCATATAATATATTGGAAAAATACCAAAACTCTATACAACTCTAAGGTGTTACTTTTATATAACCATATGATTATAACAGTCTGAAGAGTTTCTGAAAATCACTTACATGAGTCTATCTTCTGCATGAAAATGTCCTTTTTAGGTACTCTTGTTCTTGAAATTTTCATTACTTTTATAGATTTTTAATAAAAAACAATAGCTCTGTGTCTTAGAGATTACAATCAATAAATATCTGTTATATGAATTAATTTAGGCCATACATTATAGAATATTTAATATAGTAGGCATCTTAGAGATCAATTGATCTAAACCCAATATTCTACATGGAGAAAAAATGAGGCCTAGAGAGGTTAAATAATTTGCCCAAAATCATTTGGCTACTTAATAACAGAACTGGGACTAGAACATAGTAGACATTGAATGTTTGTTTATTTACCTCCCCACCCCACCACACACACACATCCCCAAAAAACTAGTGCCATTTCATATTTTGTCATTGGTTATATTGTATTTTTAAAAATTATGTTGTGTATATATATATATATATATATATATATATATATATATACATCTTGTTTTCACAAAATTATAGCCTCCTGCTAAACTGTCCTAGAGGGCAACAAAATGCTCACTGATAAGGCTGTTCAGAATCTGACCAGTCTCCATGTGGCTTCCAGAGCCTCTCCTCTCACTGCAGTGGCCTCCTAACTTGTCTTGCTGCCTCTGCTGTGTACCCCTATAGTCCAGGCTCTACACAGCACCCACAGTGCTCTTAGCATATGAGTCAGAGCAGTCACTCCTTTGCTCAATAGGCTGTAATGGCTTTCACTTCACCGGAGTAAAGGGTGGAATTCCCATGATAGTCCCTCTATGATGCTGCCTCCACTCCCCAACACCCGCACCTCTGACCTCATCACCTACTGTTGGGTTCCTCTCTCATTGCACTCCAGACCTGCAGGCCTCCTTACTGTACTACCTATGCCAGCATGCTTCTGCCCTCAGGTTTTTGACCTACCTTTGCCCTCTCTGTAGAAAGTTCTCACCCAGATGTCTGCAGAAATATCTTACCTTTTCTAAGCATGCTCAGTGTCACCCTAAGTGAGGCCTACCTGATCACCCAAGCGAGCACTGTCCTCCTACCATAATCCACCTTATGGGCTATCCCTTTATTTAGGTCTATAACATGTATTACTTTTGAACATTCTAAAGTTAACCTTTTTGTATTTTTTTAAAAAAATTTTCTTTTCTTACTTGCTTCTCTCTCTCTTCTTTTTTTTTGGTGAGGAAGATTGGCCCTGAGCTAACATTCATGCCAATCTTCCTCTATCTTGCATGTGAAACACCACCACAGCATGTCTCGATGAGCAGTGTGTAGATCTGCACCCAGGATCTGAACCAACGAGCCCTGGGCCCCGAAGCAAAGCATGGGAACTTAACCATTATACCACTGGGCTGGCCACAATGTATGTTTTTTAATGGCCTATCTCCTCCTACTGGAATATAGCCTCCACAATAACAGGGAGCATTGTCTTTTCCTCACTTGTGTATTCCACGTGCCTAAAACTGTGGATGGCATGTAGTTGATGCCTAATAAACATTTGTTAAATTTAAGATAATTGACCACTTTCCTACAAAAGATTACTCAGTTCACTTACAGCATATTATAATTTTTAAATGTCTCAAACCATTGCATTTATATTAATTACTATGATAAAGTTATAGTAGTAATTTTATATTGGGCAAAGAAGGTATAGACAAATGAGAACTCAGATATTATAGATTTTATATCTTATATAATTTTGAATTTGATATTTTCAGTGTAGAAGCTTTCCCTGTATGTAAATTTGACATCTTTCAAAACTACATTAATACTTTTAGATGGCTAGGGTGCTATTTAAAACACTGAACAGAAAAATGGTAGTTTACAAAATAGCCAACAAAACCTGCCTTAATCTATCGTTTATGCCTTAAAAGTCATAAAGACACAGTTGTATTGTTTTAACAATCATTGGTTCTTCTGGTGCTCTTATATAAAAGCCTCATTCATAAGATTTGACCTGATTTTGTCACTTAAACTCAAGTAGAAATAGATTTGACCAAATACAAACAGAAATATATATGTATATAGCAATGATGATGTCATTTCATTCTAGTTGAATTTTCTTTAGTCCAATTATAAATGCATTTTTCCTTTCACGTTTTTACTCTGATGCCTTCTGGTAATTAAGTTCTTCCCATAGGAAAAATAATACATTAGAAAATATTTATTGAGTAAAAAGCATGGCTTAGAGAGGCCTAAAGGAGCTTTATGTCCTCCCAGCAAGAGTTAATGGTAAAATAAAAATTTTCAAACATTCTCTTTTTTATAAACATAAGATTTGCTAATTGAAGCAGAGAATCTGTTGAGCTTTTGTTATCCCCAGTAGAGAAGCTGAAAATGCACGAGTTAATATACTGAGACTCTGGAGCTTAGATACTATTAACAAGGGGAAAAATGAATGTGATTCTAGGCCACCATCCATTTTTAGTAACTATATTTCTAGCTCTTGTTTTCCCTATTGAAAAGGTACATCAGGATTTGATGTGCTTGGCGTGGTGTACAGAATGCTAATACTTTCTAAATATAGACTGTTTTCTGAAAATCAGGTAGATGCTGCAAATAACGTCCGAGACATCTGCACCTGCAGCGTAGCACTAATAGTTCAGTGTTGCTGAGATGGCAAGTGGTCAATGGATGATATCACTCAATATGGCAATTGTACCTTAATTTTGATTTCCTTTACAATTTATTCCTTTTCAACTACTTTTCTCCCAGATTTCTTCAGATTCAGGTTTAAAGACCATTTGAAACTTTAAAGTATTAAAATCTTAAACTATCTCCCCTTGAATATAAAATTTTCAATGGATATTCACAAAAAGCAAGAGTAAGGAAGTAAAATCAGATTAGATGAAGCAGTGGATAGGCAAATTTTTATGGTAGGGAGGCATGTACATAGTGGAAAAAGCAGAGGCTTTGGGGCCAGACGAATCTTAATTCAAATCCTGCTTTGGGTAATTTAAGTTAAGCCACAATTGCCTCATTTCTTGTAATGTGATAATAATAACGTAACGCATAGGATTTCTGTAAGGAATAATGAGATATCGTAAAACTTCCAGCACAATCTTTGCACTTGGTAAGTTCTCAATGAATAGTAGCAATTATGTGAATTATTCTGTTAAGTTTACTAAGTTTTTATTTTAGATGACTAGATCATCCTAAAATCAATGATCCAGTAGGATTAAGAACATTAAAACTGCACAAAGTAAACTTATGATATTGATGAAGCTTTTTCTTGGTTAAATAAAACAAAATAAAACACTGAGATTTCTGTTGAAATCTCTACTAAACAAAAAATTTCAAGTGAGGTTTTGCAAAATGTTGTAAGTACCATATGGCTACTTGGAAAGACAATTCTGAAATTTTAGCCTCAAGTTAAAGTTGGACTGGCTCTGCCACAGGAAAAGAGAGGCAGATTATCCCACAAGAGGCCTCATGGGGAGACATCAATTTCCCTGATTTTTCCATTGTGCAAAAGATGGTCATCTAGCTTTCATGCTCAGATATACTCTTGTTATGGCTGAAATGTTTGAGAGTCACAATTACTGAGATGTAATTATGGTAAGTGGTAGGGGGGTTTTCTTGAAAAGTTGTTTTTACACTATTGCAGAAGAAGAAGAACTGACTCTAATGTTACATAACTTAAGGAGCTGACTTATGGTACCATTGAAGTTTCAACACAGTTATGAAACAGCTCTGCAAAATTAGACATATACCCCTGCTTATCCCAAAATTGCTATGCATATGGCATAAACATGATTTTATCCATCTTTCAAGGATAAAATCATATTAACCAGTTCATGTATAAAATTGGAATGCCAATTTATTAATTTACAGTGAATAATCTCTGCAATGAAACCAAAATATACAAAAGCCTTGCATGCAGACCTTCTTGCAAGGCAAATACAGATTAGTAGTTTTCTTGGAAAGCAGAAATCAGACCAAGAGTAGCTAGATTAGTGGAAATATATTGTATCAATTCAATCTTTAGCAATATGCTTCCTTGACTACATATGTCCCTCTACCTATCGCCCCATGACTCTGCCACCTACTCCCAACAAAGTCTTCAGAAGAGTTTTCTATAATTTCTGTCTCTGCTCAGTCTCTCCCCATCCTTCCATTCTTTCTTGAACCCACTCCAATTAGGCCTCTATGTTGCCAAATCCAGTGGTCAATTCTCAATTCAGTTCTAACTTGATCTTTCAGCAGCATAAAATTATGTAAAACATAATTGATGACTTTCTCCTCCTTGAAACATTTCTTCACTTGTTTTCCAGCCATAATGCTCCTGCCACCATACGTTCTTGGTTTTCCAAGACCACGCTGGTTCTCAAGGACTTTTAAAATTTTTATTCTGAAATGATTTTATACTTATAGAATAGTTGTTGGAATAGTACAAAGAATTTCCATATACCCTTCACCAGATTCACCAACTGCTAACATTTTCCCACACTTTATCATTTTCTCTCTCATTCATTCTTTTTTGTTTTCCTTGGCCCCTTTGCAGGTAGATTAGAGATCTCAGACCCCTTCACTCCTTAACTTCTCTGTGTAATTCCTCAGAACCAGGACATTATTTAACGTAATTATACTACAATAATCAAAATCAGGAAATATAGCATTGATACAATACTATTATTTACTCTACATTATTAAAATTAATCAAATTTCACCAATTGTCTGAATAATAGCCTTTAAAGTAATTTTTTTTCTGGTCTGGGATCCAACCCAGGATCATGACTGCATTTACCTATTATGTCCTCTTTAATCTGGAACTGTTCCTCAGACTATATTTGTCTTTCGTGACACTTACCTTTTGAAGAATACAGGCCAATTATTTTGTAGAATGAGTTTTCCTCATGATTAGATTTAGGTCTGTGTATTTGGTAGGAACACTGCATAAACAACACCGTGTCTTCTTCAATGCATCTCATCAGGAGGCACACAGTGTTGGCTTGCCCATTGTTGGTAACGTTATCCCAGATCATTTGGTGGGAATGGTGTCCTCCAACTTTCTCCCTGTAAAGTTACTACTTTTCCCTTTACGATTAATAAGTAATTAATAAGGAGATACTTTGAGGCTGTCTGTATATCCTGCTTCTCATTGACTTTGAACCTCTGGTCTAAGCATTCATTGATGATTCTTGCCTTAATTATTATTATATGGTTACAAAATGGTTACTTTCTAGCCTCAACTATATTTATTGGTTGACATTCTACTTATTCCAGGCAAAGCTTCCTCCTGTCCTCCATTTATTTAGTTAATCATATTTTATATCAGTATGGAGTCATGGATTCATATTGTATTCAATAAGTTCATTCAATGGGTTTATTCCATCCATTGCTTTCATAGTTTGTTTTGATGCTAAAATTGTTCCGTCTTTTGAGTTCCTTTTGACTAGATCTTTGTAAAAATTTCTTGGCCTGTAAATATTAGCATAATCTAGGATTAGTCCACAGTTCTCATTTCTTTTCTATGTACTCATTCTGGGTAATCTCATCTAATCCAATAGTTTAGCTATTATCTTTACACTGAAGACTCTAAATTTATATCTCTAAACCACTCTTTCCCCTTGAACTCTAGATTTGCATTTCCAATAGCTTTCTTTACCCTCTAAGGTCTAATAGGTATCTCAAATTTAAACTACTCTCCAAGTCTGCACACCCCACCCTCAGTATATTCCCTCTCAATTAAGTACAATTCTCTTGACCCACTGCTCAAGCCAAAATTCTTGCAGTCCCTCTTGACTCCTGTTTCTCACATCCCTCACCTAATCTATCAGCAAGACCTGTAGCTTCCAACTTCAGAGCGCGTGCAGTATCTGACTGCTTCACATCACTTTCATTGCTACCACTTGATCCAAGTAGTCAGCATTTATCACCTGGGTTATTGCAATAATCTCCTGACTGTTCTCCATGCTCCCACTTTCACCTGCTTTCCACTATCTATTCTCCAATTACCAGTCAGACTGATCCTTTTAAAGCATATATTATATTATGGCATTCCTCTGTTCAAAACCTTCTAATGAATTCCTATTCATTCAAATTAAAATTCAAAAACCTAATCATGTCTTGTAAGCTTCTGCATAATTTGACTGGTGATATCTGTCTGACTTCATCTCTGTGGCTCTCCTCTTTCCTCAGTACATTTATTTGTTCTTGTCTTCTTGCTCGTCCTCTAACCTGCCAAGATTGCTCTTGCCTCAGGAACTTTGCTGTTCCCTCCACCTATTTTCCTATTTCAGATATTTGCATGGCTTCCTTCTTCTCATGCTTCAGGTCTCTGCTCAAATGTCACCTCTTTAAAAAAGGCTATTGCTTATAAATCATCAAAAATAGTACTCCTGTATCTATTCTTTTACATTTTTTTCATAGCACATTTCACCACAAGATATATGCATTTGCTCATTTTTTAAAAAAAATGTCTATATCTTTCACACTAGAATGTAAATTCTGAAAGTAGAGATTTGTCTTTATTACTCAATGTTATATTTTCCTATGCATTGAATAGTGTCTGATACATATGATGAATCCAATAAATATTAGTTGAATGAATGAAATATGTTGATGGAATTATGCTAAGATGGTCTTATACCAACCTCTCCAGAGATAGTCTCGTTAATATGCCTGAAATTCCCAGAGTTTGCTGGTGCCAAGTCTTCTCTCCCAAGAACAGACTCAGCTGGCATTACTAACATGATTCTCCTTCTTTGGTGCTTTTTGTGGCCTACAAATTCCCACCCCACTTCCTGAATGCATGGCACACTGTTTCTCTCGACTTGCCAGTATATTTATCCAGGTTATGTTTTTGTCTTACTGGTCTGGAGTCATTCAGCCTATAAAATGATTTTGCCCAACTACGCTCTGGTTCATTGTGATCTTACACTTTAACTCTCAAAGTCAGCTTTGATGCCTCTTTCCCAAGTCTTGGTGATACCACATTATTCCTTCTTGTTCTCAAAGTCATAATTGTCCCTTGTGAACTCTGCTCACAAAATCATTTGTCACCTAGAAGAACTTGGCCAGTTTTCCTTGCACACAACAGCAGTTCTGGTTGGGACTTTGCTAGTTAAGTTTTGTTACATACTATCTGATGAGAATATCAGTCTTCATCTTTGGGGTTATAACATACAGAATCAAGCTTATATATGTTCTTGGTTATGTCAGTTTCTTTTAACATAACTGGAGCAATTGCTTTCATATTTTGGTATTACTTACGTTATTTGCTATAATTTACTATACCCTGTATCATATACACACGTGTTCACATATAAGCCTCTAAAAACCTTGTGGAGAAGGGTAAAACTTTCCACTTTCTACAGACGAAGAAATGGAAGCTTGGAAGAAGTGAGTAATTTTTCCCAAGACCATTCAAATAGGACTGTAAATAAAAGACTTACCTATATTTAAACCTAAGTTTATCAAACTCCAAAGCCTATTCTTTTTCTATACATATTATTTCTCCTGACACACTGAGTATAGAGCCCTGGGTTTTTGTGACTGTGACCTCTCCAGCTGGCCTAGTGAGTATTCTTGGTGCAAAGTTGCTTTCTTGTGAGTGCCTGCAAGTGCCTGTGGATTCTTGTTAGACATGACTGAAGCACTTTACATTCTAAGACAAGCAAAGTATATAATATATCTATTTACACATATATGCCTCAAAGCTGCCCATAATTCTGAGCAGGCTTAAGTTTTACCTAACTCTGCTCTTTTTTGTAATAGATTGATGGGGGTAGTGGTTCTCAAGTGGGGGCAATTTAGTTCCCCAATGGATATTTTGCAATATTTGGAGAAATTACTGGCTGTCACAACTATGGAGCTACTACTGGCATCTATTAGGTAGAAAACAAAGATGATGCTAAACATCCTACAATAAACAGAACAGCCCTCCACAACAATTATCTGACCCAAAATGTGAATAATATTGAGGTTGAGAACCTTAACCTAGGACAACCATGATAACTCAAAAAGCCCAGATGTTAACGACAGTATTTGAAGTTCAGACTCTTGTTTACTAGCCTTCCTAAACACCAATTACATATCCACAAAATGGGAATAATAACAGGTACCTGATGTAGCATATTGTGAGGTTTAAATGAATAATGTTATATGAATAGCTTAGAACACTGCGTGAGGCATGGCAAGCCCCCATACCTATCCACTATTCCTATTATTAGTATGTAGTCTTTTCACCTCTACACCAGACAAGCAAGAATTTCTCAGTTTTTCTTTGAGGGATACACCCTGGCCTTGCCTACCCAAAAGAACTGCTTCCTCGATCTAGGGAAAAACTGAATTTTGATAGTTAGTAGGCGTACTCCTTCTTCTTTTATACCACACCATGTCTGCTCTGAAAACTGAGCATCTGTGATCACTTTACACTTTTTCTGATCCTTTCTGTGAACTAGCAGATTGATTTTTAAGCTTATCCTGTTGACATTTTCAGTTCCTAGGAAGTAAGACATTTGTTTTGCTCTAAGCTTTGTCCCTGTGGATAACTCTACCCTGATGGCACCCATCGTTTAGGGATTTCAACAATCCCCCAAATAAACCCAAGTCCATCTGCTAAAGGACCAAAAAAGAGTCAGAAGTGTGATTAAAGGAAATTGAGCCTTTTGGTCTCATTATTCCCTCTTGATTTTCTTTTTGTGTGGTTTTCATGAGACTCTAAATTTGCCAGGGAACAAACACTGTTTCCTGCAGGTTAATGCATGTGTTCTCAGTAATATGAGAAATAGGGGAAAAAGGTGTTGGATAGAGAAAGTTATTACTGGGGAATGTGGGAGGATTAGCTACAGTGAAGGAGAAAAGATATTTGTGCCTAATGGGTTTTAAAACCATTTTTCCACTATAATGCTCTAATGTGTGGGGAATCACATTTTCCATGTAGGAAGGCAATTTTGTGGAAATTTAGGCACAGATTAGGCTCAGATTGAGGCACTCCTAAATTTCTCCACTGGCTCAGCCTGGACTAACTGCATGGTCTGAGACTCAATTAGTTTTGTCATCAATATTATGAAGATAATAATATATTCATAGGGTAATTTTGAGACAGCTTCTCTTCCAAGATGCCCTCCTTAATTGCTATGCCAGAAAATTGAAGTACTCTTTGGAGAATAACATACTTTTCAAGATTTTGTTTATTTTTGATAATGCTCCTTGACACCCTCCTTTTATTGGTGATCTTTATCCCAATATCAAAGTGGTATTTCTCCCTCCAAACAACCACCTCTTTGATCCAACCAATGGATCAAGGAGTCATAGGAGCTTTTAAGGCCTAAGACCTGAGAAGGACCTTTGCCTAGGCCATTGCTACAAATGAGGAAGACACTGGTGCAATTCTGGAAGGACTACAACACCGCTGCATCAAGAAGCTTGCTTTGGCTTGAGGTGATGTCACTGAGGAGTGTATGAATGGCATCTGGAAGAAGATACCCAAGAGGTTCATCCATGACTTCAAAGGACTTGCCAAGGATGAGGAGGTTGCAAAAATCACCAAGGCTGTGATTTAGATGGCAAACAACTTTAACCTGGATGTGGATGAAGATGCCATTGAGGAGCTCCTAGAGGTGTTTCCTGAGGAATTGACTAATGAGGAGTTGTTGGAACTGGAATAGAAACACATGGCTGAAAAAGAGGCAAGAGAAAAGGAGAAGAAAAAGGAGAAGAACTTCCAAGAATATTCACAGTGAAGGATTTAACCGCAGCTTTTGCAGACCTCAATAAACTCCTTAAAAGTTTTAAAAACATGGTACTCAACACCAAAAGGTTTTCATTATTGGAGAGGAATGTTCATAGTACATTATCTGCTTACAAGAAAATCTGTGATGCAAAAGGCAGAGGAGATGATAGCTCTGTGTTTGTTATTGCCTCTGAAGACCTTCCAGTGGGACAAGACGTGGAAATGGGAGACAGTGATACTGATGATCCTGACCCTATGTAGACCCAGGCTAATGTGTGTGTTTGTGTCTTAGCTTTTAACAGAAAAAAGAGTTTTAAGTAAAACATTTTAAAAACAGAAAAAACTTTATAGAATAGGATATAGAAAATATTTTCGTACAGCTGTACAGTGTGTTTGTATTTCATGCTGTTATTACAAAAGAGTCAAAAAGTTAAAAAATTAAAAAGCTTACAATGTAATAAAGCTAAAAAAAGCTAAGGTTAATTTATTATTGAAGAAAGAAAAATAGTATTTTATAAATTTAGTGTGGCCTAAGTGTACAGTGTTTGTGAAGTCTACAGTAGTGTGCAGTAACGTCCTGGGCCTTCACATTCACTCACCAACACTCACTGACTCACCCAGAGCAACTTCTAGTCCTGAAAGCTCCATCCATGCTAAGTGCCCTATACAGGTGTCCTGTTTTTCATATTTTATACTGTATTTTTACTGTAGCTTTTCTATGTTTAGCTACATTTAGATACACAAGTACTTAGCATTGTGTTAAAATTGCCTACAGTATTCAGTATAGTAACATGTTATACAGGTTTGTAGTCCAGCAACAATAGGCTATGCCATGTAGCCTAGGTGTGTAGTAGGCTATACCATCTAGGTGTGTGTAAGTGCACTCTACGCTGTTTGCACAACAATGAAATCACCTAATGATGCGTTTCTTAGAACAAGTCCCCATTGTTAAGCTACACATGACTGTACTGTAAACTAGCCTCCTCTGGTTGAAGTACATAGAAATGACAGAATACGTGTGTGTTTGTGTATGCATGTATATACATATATTAGTTAATAACACCTCCTCACTCAATAAAAACCATTAACATCTCCATGATCAGTAAGGGAACAGAAACTCAGAAAAATCAAGGGCTGAAGATACAGGCTTGCTGGGCTCCAAGCAGAGGTGACTAAGTGTTGACTCTGGAGGGATAGCAGGGCCGTCAAGCCTATAATGGGAGTCTGAAAAACTTCAGGAGCCACCTGAGGCTGTAGGTTGTATAGAGCTGCACACTGTGTGGGGGAAGGGATACAATCCAATAACTTGGACTGGAGCTAAGCTTCCCTTTATGTAATGACCAGATCTGTGATAGCTCCAAGATCATTTATATTTGCTGCCACTGTTAGTCCAGATTCTACACTGAATGAAATGGAAGTTGGGGTAGGCAATCACAAAACTACCAAAATAGTAAGGATGATTAAAGAAAGAAGGAGAAAAAGAGAAAGGAACAATAAACAATTAGAAACAACCCCTACCAAGAAGGGTCTGTAAGGCACAATTCACGGGAATGTATAGACAACTAATCTTATGGAACAGTCAACAAGCTCAGGAATCAGGAGATGGATTTACTAATAGAAAAATTTTAAAAATGATTGCAAATGAGATAAAGAGAAGAACAGCAAACATATTTTTAAAAATATTATGAAACAAAATTAGGCAAGTATGAATCTAGAAAAATGGACTTGTAAAAGAACCAGAGATATTTTGCAGTTAAACCATGTTAATTAAAATTTAAAAAAATTCCATGGACAAAATGATACTCTAGAATAGAGGGACAGTCAAAGAGAGAATTACTGACTTGGAGTATAGCCCTGAGAAATTCTTTCAGAACACAGCCTTGAGAGACAAAGTGAAGAAAAGTACAACAGAGAAATTAAGAGGCATGAAGAATATAGAATGAGGCACCAATAAATCAAGTCTAATAAGTTTCCCAAAATTGAAAATAGTGGGAATGACAGAGAGGCAATATTTTTTCAATATGGCAGAGAACCGTCCACATTTGAAGAAAGATTTAAAACATATATATAAAGTCAAGCTAGTTAAAGGAAAATAAATTACCCCATAGACACATTCTTTCAGAATAACAGAAATTCATTCTTTCAGAAACTTCAGAATAACCAGGACTAATAAAGAATCTTATACATCTTTGAGAAAAATAAACAAGATTAGCTACAAAGAAATGACACTTACAGCAGTGATCTTATCAGCAAGAATGAACGGCAGAAGATGATGGAATAAAATCTTCTAAGTACTGAAGGAAAATAACTGTCGATTTCAAATTCTAGATCCAGCTAAAGTACATCCAAGAGAGAGAAGTGAAGCTCTTTTCAGATATTCAACAAGTAAGAGAAGTTACTACCCACAGAAGCTCATTAGAAGAACTACTAAACGATGCAATTTAATAAGAACAAAAGCTAACCCAGAAAGAAAAATACCACAAACATTACAAAACATTTATCATAACAATTACTTTTTTTTGGTCAAAGTATGTACAAACAGGGAATTCTAAAAGTAAATTCTGTGCAATAAGAAGTTAAATTTGCTAAATTTTGTTTCTTATTCAGGAAAATAGAAGTAATAAAAACTTTAGACTCTGCTAGAAATATATATTTGAGTATGTATGTTAACATTTGTAAAGGTAATACACCTGTAGAGGGGAAGAGTTAATGAAACAAATTCATCAATCCAAGAGAAGGCAGATAGGGAGAAAAACAAGCAAAGGGAAAGCATAGTAAACTGAAAACACAGAATGTTAAAGAGAATTCCAAAGTCCACAGCCTAAAATTTGAAAGTGCATGCCCCTAGCTAAAGGCATTAACATTTTCACAAGGACAAACAGTTCATCTGTGGCACTGATTCAGTCTCCAATCTGTAACTAAGGTGACAACGCATTCTAGTTTGCTTGAAACAGTGCTGGCTTATACTCGTTGTCTCAGCTTCCAATCTGAGTAGTATTTTCTCCAGATTTTTTTCATAATTTATCAAAGTATTAATTTTAATAATTGCATTAAAAATAAGCCAAAATTACTTTGGTAACCTTCTTCTGTTACTTCCAGCTTCTATCGTAGTTTTCATTTAGTAGTGTGTGATATATACATGTAGTGAACAGTTTTCATTTAACATGAGGTTAATTCAGAAAAATCAGTGTTCAATAACCCATCTTCCTTTTCCCAAACCTTTTCATAAGTAATACAGCTTATGCCTTCCATTCAAGGACAGCATGAAGAATATTTACTGATAAAACAAAGTGTGTGCCAACAAGAGCAACGAGAGACAGCAAACTTCTTTTGGTCTCCAGTTATAGTGGGGGATGTATTTTTTTTTTTTCATTTGAGCATATTTTTATTTACTAAGGACTCTCATAAGGGTGGAAGCTCTTACCATTAGTCTTGGGAATAGAAATGTAAATTAAACTCAGTTCATTCATTTTAGCAATATCCCTGGCTTTTAATAGTATTTTTGCCAGCTTTATTGAGATATAGTTGACAAATAAAATTGTAATGTATTTAAAGTGTACGATGTGATGATTTGATACACGTATACACTGTGAAAAGATTCCCACAATCAAGTGGGGGATGTATTTGATGCTGCTGCCCCTGTGGGCCACATGATGCAGCAGACAGTTGTGCCATAGACCCTCTCATGGATTGCATGATGCTCAAAACTCTCAGACCTGGAGTTGGTGAGGTCGGTAAGAAACATGGTAAATTACAGGTTAGATGTCTGTGATATACACGTGGGAAATGGAGGCTGAGCAGTCAGCAATGAAGTGTAGAGAGTAATCGGAATGATCTTGCAAACTGGCTTTACAATTATCACTTATTTTGGTAATGTTTTCTTTCTTCTCCATTTATTTATTCAATGATTTATTTGTATTATTAAGGACTCATGACCTTTTTTTTTTAAACCTTTTGTTTAAAATCCAATACTATTATTAGAGTTCATTCTAGCATTTAGAATGTTTATTCTAAAAAATTACACTTGGCTTATTTGTAGTTTCTCAGAAAGGGAGAAATTTAGCTCTCATTGTTTGCAATATATTTGCTTCTTTATTCACACCTAATATACGTGACAAGTAGTTGCAGAATTGTTAACCCATGTCTTGTATGGTAATATTTAAATTTTGCAACACTTTTTTAATAGCCATGAACTCAAGAAATCAATGTCTATATTCAATTAAAAATTAAGTATTGAATTTATTTCTCAAAATAAATTTTCCAATAGTTATTTTAAGAAGACTGCTTACAAAGATGATGACTTAAAATGTAAGATTCAGAAAACGCCTTTAAGTATAACTCTGTGAACTATGACATCTGTTTAGACTATTACTAAATGGATTCTTGTTTATTTTCTACTCCAAGTTTTCTTTTACATTATCTCCAAGTTAAGAAACAGCTATTAATGTGTTAACTCTATTAGCAGAAAAGATATTACACAAATCATATTATATTAATATCATCAGATCCTATAAAGAGAAATGCCAGTTAAGATAATTCTAATAATAGTATGATTTTTTTCATATATTTTATGGAATTAAAGAAAAGTTTTTTGAAATTTCATTCTCTCAAAGGTGAGAAAGCATATATTTTTATTAATGCTTTTATAAATTCAGTTTAAAGTTCAACATTGAAGACATAATTTTTATTTTTGCAGTGGTAATATCAATACAAATATTGTGATGAATGGGATTATGGTAAAAACAAAGTCCTAACAAAATTAAGAAATCTTTGGGACAGAAATATTCTCAGAATTGGTTGTAGTACACACATAATTAATCCTTGCGTACAGACAAGCTGCAGTATTCTGAAACAGAACCTGCAGTTAAACTTTATACATGTACACACACACACACACACACGCACACATTTGTAATCAGACTTACAATAACTGTACTACAAATTTGAGGGATAAAAATGGGATTAAAAATGAAGCAATATTTCAGGAGAGCGGTATGCATTTTCTCTATGCAGCCCATCATCAATCTGATTTCAAAAATATTCTGCCTTTAAAGAATTTCTTTGTAAATCAACTTTTTGTGAGTCCTCTAGATTTTGGGTTCATTTTCTTCAGAATCAATATGAAATCTTTATTAAAAATATTCAATAAAAGGAGTTCTCAAAAAATGCCATATTTTAAAGATTTTATTGAATTGAAATTATTGGAAAACAAAACTAGTAAACAAGAACACACTGACATTTATCCATATAAAAGCAAGAGAGGAAGTGAGCAAATTAAACAACAGTAGCCTAAATGGTATATAACGTTTAATTCTGAAATTCTATACTTTGGAGTACCTTGACTGGTAGGAACATCATGTAATTGGAGTTCTAATATTTAATTGGATGAGTTATATTCTGGAATGCAATGGAATTGACAGTGCCTAAGATTTTACATGATCTCAAGTTGATAAAACATTAAAAAAATCATATTAACACATTTGATACTTTTTTCATGTAAAAGTTTTAAAGAATGGATTCTAAGTGGAGGCTAAAAGTAATTACCTGTGAAAATGTCAATACAAAAAATTTACAGTTGAGACTTTCTCCATTTAGAAGAATTTGCTCTGAGTTACCAGATCCCTCAGCACCTGGAGTGTTCTCTCAATTAAAAATCACATAATCTACAGAGAAGATTCAATGAAAGGTGTCAATTTTAATGTTAATCCTGAAATGCAACTTTGAAGAATAGTGCAGGCAATTTTATGAAAAAAATAAAAAGAATGAGACCATATTTGAGAAAAATACCAATAGCATTGTATTAAAGAGCTACAGCTAAGTAATTCATTCAAAAAATGTGATTTAAAAATGTGATTAATACTGAGAATTATGCTGCAATCTTCTCTTTAATGTTCAAATAATCAATAAAAAGATGTTTTTGTATGTTACATTAAGGCATATAGATGTATGCTATTTTTATTTTTAAGAAAGAACTTTATTTTTGAAAATACCTCTCAATAAAATTATTTTAGAGGTCCACTGATAAAATTAGTTTGTTGAAAAATAAATAATTTTCATTATTTTTTGTACCTCTTTTACTCTCATAATTGTCTCAATTTAGAGGATACATTTTTTCATCAGCTTTTTTTGTGATCTGCTACCGTCTATATATTTTCCAGTGTTAGCTACAGGATCAAAGATTGAAGCCTTTTATTTCTTGGTAAAACCCTTGCTAGCCTATTCTGCTTGATAGCGCAGTCTGGTTTAAATCCTC
Source organism: Equus asinus (assembly GCF_041296235.1). Lineage (NCBI taxonomy): Eukaryota > Metazoa > Chordata > Mammalia > Perissodactyla > Equidae > Equus > Equus asinus. The sequence goes on from NC_091792.1 coordinate 37,015,997, forward strand.
TTAATTCCATGAACATTTCTAAAAAACTTGTGCCAGGTTTAGACAGGTGGCATAATCTTTGCTCTCAGCAATCTTTGTTTCTTTTTCTGGTGAGTTAAAAGTTATGCACATGAAACAGCTGATTGAGACCAGCATAAATCAGTGCAAAGTGACATCATCAAGAACAAAATAAAATGGTGCAAAAAAAGCACTAAGGATGACTGAGTTTTCTGGAAAAAGTCTTAAGGTAGCTCTAGGACTGGTTGTCTACAAGATGAGCTAAACTTTGAGCAGACAAGGAGAAAATGGGAGCAGTCCATGAATGAAAGGAGGAAGATGGCTTCTTTGAGTGGTCAGAAGATTGAGCAATAAAGTGGAAGTATATTGCAAACAGAATAGAATGCAAGGGTAAAGATTTGAACTTCAGCTCACTTCTAGAAAGTCATGAATGAAGAATGTATAAGACAGATTTGAGTAGCAGGGCCATATATTGCCGGAAGGATTGGAGAAGGGGAGATTTATAGTTGAGAAACTTCCGAGACATATTAAGAAGTCTAGATTAGAAGTGATAAGGTCTTGAATTAACAGAATGAATGTGAGAAGGAAAAAGAAAGGGATAAACCCAAGAAGTATTTTGAAGAGAGAGGAATTGGTAAACTATCTTACATAAGAAACATGAGTTTTTAATAATTCTTTGTGATTTTTAACTCAGAGACTTTGTGTCGACTAGCCTGGGAGGCATGATTAAACAAGGACATTCCTGAAATAATATACTGCATTAATATAATCATCTAGTCACTAGGTGTATACTAGGAGGCTCACTTGATAAAAGTCATAACAAACAAAATAAAATTTCTAGATAGGGATATTTTTGTGTTTCAATGAAATTAGTAGTAAATGGTAACATAAATGTTACCAGGATGCGCTTCAACTGGTTTGCACAATGTCTAGAGCTCCCAGCATTAGTCACTCACGATGAGTCGACAGGCCTTGTTAAAATGTAAACAGTAATACATGAAGCCATTAGGATCCATTAACACCTTGAACCAATTTAATTGATCAAATTAGCTAACCTGTTCTAAAATGTGAGGAAATGGGATGCAAGCAAGAACAACAAGGAGATTTTTGTGTGTAGGAAGAGAGATTATAAAAGAAGTCAGAAGGAGGCATCCATCATTTGAGGTGTGGGTAGTTTCTTTGTGATGTTGCTTAGTTTGGTGGGTTTGCATTGTGGTTCCTTCTACTTTCTAGAAGAAATACCCCCTTATTTTGTCTTCTGGGGAGGTAATAAGGAATAGGATAAAGAAGACCGGGATGGGGAACAGAAGATCCTATGCCAATTCCACTTCAGGCACTAAATTGCTGTGTGACTGCTGAACCCTCCAATTCAACTCTTATTTTTGTAAAATGAGGGTCTTAGACTACATAAGCATTGCCTGCTCTAGCTACTCAATTCTTTCAAATAGTTTACTCACATTTTTATTTTCACAGGGTTTTTTTGTTGGTATTTTTCTTTCAGTATTAGGGAGCTTTAAAAATAAACTCATGCTTTTATCAAGAAAATCACCTGTTTGAGATTCTGAAGCACTGATGTTTCAAAGACATATATTTTCAGATTCTTTTCCAGATTAGCCTGGTATCTTGGTTTATGATGAAAATCTATAGGACCTACATTTGCATAAGACAATATCAGCTTTTCTTGTAATCACATTTCACTTATTACAAAGTCCCAAGATATATGTTCCATTAGTCATCTAACTATATGAGAGATTTTACTTCCAGACTAACCATTACATGCTCACTGAAACTGTAGTAAATTTACAAATAGTTTAGCCTTTAACATACATGTCAAAATGCAGAAAGATTAAATTGATAAATCTCTTCCTATTTCTTCCTTTTCATTTTTGTGTCTTATAAGCAACTGTCAAGCCTCTGGAATTTCATAAAATTATCATCCTGTTATCAAAGATAAAGTTACATTTCTGATACCCTTAGCTTTTCTTCTATAGAGAATTACTTATAGGAATACTATTTAGGATATCAAATATACTTTCAGCTAAGACGAAGCTGCAGTAAATGCTGGGAGAAGGTGGAATTGGGTATGTTTGGGAGAATGTGACATGCCAGATCTGATGTCTGGAAATATTCATTTTGAAAAATACATCTTAACTTTTAAATAGCTGTATATTGGTAGAGCTTTATTCACTAGCATTATTTTGTAAAGAGGGAAGGAAGGAAGGGAGGAAGAAAAATATATGGGTCAGGATTCTCGGTTGAAGATATGAAGATGACAGGGTAACACTACCTATATTAATCAGAAAGAGAGTTATCAAAGATATAGACAACTCAAAAATTGTGATTGTAGAGAAAAAAGATAGCAGGAGGAGTTCTATGAGTCATTCTTTGGATCACCCCAGGACCTGGTTTGGAAACTAAATCAGGAAGTGACTCCACAGTCACTGACCTCAGAACCACGAGGCCAGGCCACTGTTGTGAGGTATTCTAATAGGACAAATGCTCTGTACTTGCCCTTGATTCCTACAAAACTCATTTCCAAAGCAAAATTTTATATAAGGAAGGCTGAAAATACAGTTTTTGCTTTATTATTATTATATTGGAAATGTATGTTTTACAATGTGGAAAACTAGCAAAATGTGCAAAGACTGCTCAAAACAAATTGAAGGAAACACAAACAAAAGAAGTCCAGTGTGGAATATGCTTAGCAACCAAAAAACTCAAATGTTTAAGCATTTATTCCAGAAGGAGACAGCAGTCTGAAAGGGAGCAGACTTAAGCAAGCACGTTTGTTCAAAACTTTCAGCAAACCTACTTAGAATTTTGATTCTTCAAGCTTTCTCTTTCTCCTTAGTTGTTTAAAAATCCTTTAAAAATGAGAATTTTTAATTCCTTAATATTCTTCCCATTTGAATAAAATGAAAAATTACTTCTGAGATGGTAAGTCAGCCTTGCCTTAGCACCATTTTATCATACTTTCTTTTCTTGATTATTTATATAGAAAAGTTTGGAGATGGTACAATTCTTTGTCACCCTCCGCCACTCGGCAAGTATTAATTTTTGATAGTCTACTTCCTCAAGCTGGAAATGGGTGATCTTTCATACCAAAAGAATAATTCTTACCAACATATTACTGAAAATTATTTACTTGATATAATTTTTATTTGAATAACACAACCAAAACAAAAATAAAACTCAAAGTTCTTCAATTTCCAGGAAAAAAAGCACATATCTAAGAAATGAAAAAGAAAAATAGTTTCCCTTTAAGTTGATGCTTGGTGTCTTCAGTATTCTTGATGAATTATACAAGGGGATTGGCATCAAAATACTGCGATTATTTGATGCTTTTATAATAAAACTTTGAACCAGAATGACTATCCAAGTCATTAAAAATTATTTTTGTTCCCTAAAATAATGAGGAGTGAAATATGCTCCCTATAGCAGAAAGTGGCATATTCTCTTCTTTGATGTAAAACTAGACCACATTTCCTAGTCCCCTTGAGTTTAGATGGAACCAGGTGACAAGTTCTCTCCAATAGACCATGAGCAGAAGTTCGGATTGAAGCAGTGAAGAAGTGAAGTGAGTCTGCTTTCTTTATGCTGTCTTTTTTGTCTACTTCCTGGATGTGAAGACTGCACTAGTGGCCCTAAAAATGGCAAAGTTATTAAGATGGAAAAAGCCTGAATCTCTGAAAGACTGCGTGGAGTAGAGTAGCTGCTGACTCAGATTGGATTGTGAAATGAGCAAAATACACATTGTTATTATTTTAAGTCAATGGGATTTTTAGGATTGTTTTCAAAGCTGTTAACCTCCCCTGACTGATGTACATCTCTGAACGCAGTGTGCTTTGGGAGAAAGTGGTTAATATAAAAATTTGGTCTACCTATTGTTGAAATAAATTTCTTGGCCCGGGGTGCCACATCAGAAAAGTGAAACTTAGATAACTTTTATGTCCCTGCAAATGCTCCACTTGACCAGAAATGCAGTATATTCAGTCAGCCAACCCCTAATGCCAAGCCAACCCTGAGCTCTGTGCTTGTTTTCTTGTTCCTTTCTCACCCCAAATAAGGTTGATTATGTGGCCCCAGCCACTCAGATGTTTTCTATTTTTCTCTTCCTTGTTCTTTATCCTATAAAAGTTTCTTGCCTTCCGCTTCATTTTGCAGTTCTCTGCATGGAGACTGTCCACTTCATGAAATGTTAAAGTTTGTTTATATCATCTAAATTGCCTTCTTTGATCTTTTTTAACATTATTAAAATTTCCATAATTCATGTATGTGTGACAGTATACTGCAAATTCTGAAGCATTTTGCAATTTTAATATATTACTGTTATCAACAACATTAATAAAAACAGTAAGAGTTAAACAGAATCCAATACTTCAATTGTGTATTTTGGAATAGGAGTCGAGAAAGGGAATAAATAGACAATGAAAAAATCCCCTTAAATCTGAATTTTCTGAGAAGTAGTCCATGTTGCAGGATCATGGGAGTCTGGCTTTCAACTATTCTAATAGCTACATTTATTTAAAAAAAATGTAGATTTATAAGAAAATGTGAAACACAAGACAAAGACAATTTAAAAGATGTAACAAACCTGAATCTTGATCTTTCATTGTTTCTGTTTTTTTTATCTTAACACACTTGTATTTAATTTGGCTTGGCTATTTTAAAGATTGTATTACTCTGGTCAGAAGCAGTGCTTTAGAACTCGGCTGGGTCACAGGAACTTTCTCGCCACTCCATTCTAATCTGCAGTTTTGCTATAATAAAAGCCCTAAATATATTGCTACTGTCTAGACATTTTATCTGAAACAAGTGTCCTTTGTAGTCTCAAAGGACTTTTCTATTTTATTTCCAGTAAATCAAAGTCTGTGAAGAGCTTCAGTTCTTATTAAGACATACCCTTCACAGTCCAGTGATTGCCAACAGTGGCAAGCCATTGACAGTTCATTTACATATAAGTGATGACTTCCATCAGGTAGTTGGCTCAAAAACACAATGGACATTTAGAGCTTATCCAATATTTCTTTTCTTTGATGAGCACCAAGTGCCAATTTTTACATAGAAACTGACTATTGAAAGTGAAGGCTTCTTTTCCCTGACCTTACCCTGTCTTCTACAGCTCTGGAGTGACATATTGTCACTGAACTTAATGTAAGATCACACCTTTGAAAGACACTAAGTAGCCCTACTTCAGTTTACTAAAAATCAAGAATAGCCAAGTGTAGGAAACATGAGAAAAGAATAACCACATTTTATTAAAGGAAAAATAAACTTCTGTATCCTGCCCCCAGTTTCATAATCATAACCTAATTTTTATATTTTATTTTTAAAAGGTAGTTTTGATATTGTTTTATAAATTTGATATTGTTTTCTATTATAAATATACTTTCCACTTGAAATAGTGGCACTCTTACACAACCCTCATTAGGAAATCCTATATTTTAGTTTATAATCACCTTTCATTATAACTCTATGCTTTTGCTCCCAATTTTGGGGAATAGTGGTGGCAGAACTCTCACCAAATTTTTATCCTAACAATGCTATAAAATGGAGCAGGCTGCTGATGTTTTACCAAGCTGGGACTCAACTCATGTGTGACTTTTTTCTTCTTCTTTTTAACTATGCATTTTACAGCTTTTTGAAGCAATTAAATAAAGAAAAATGCTTCTCTAATTTCTACTCTAATAACTTCCACATGTATTCTACAGTAAACTCCATTGCACGAAGTAGCCTGAGAGAGATTTCTTTTTCAAACCAAAGAGTCAATTACAGAAATAATAGATCAGGGATAAGAACTGAAAATATCGACACTTGTCATGTAGCTTCCACCTCTACTCATCTTTAGTCTCTGTGCTAAGCACAGCACTTCAACTATTGCTACTTCACTTGTTTCTCCAACCCCTATTTAGAGGGGGGGAGGGAGGTAACTCAGGAATAGTTTATTGACTCTCAGTTTTTCACTTCAGAACGAGCAATGAGAATATGGGAAAATAATACTATGACTACACTAATAAAAATCATATAGTTTAAAAGATGTTTTGAGAAACTATTTCCAAAAAACTTAAGTCAGTTTTTAGAAATAAGGATCTTAAAGTTTTTCTATGGCATTTATTGGTAATGGAACAAAACAAATTTAAGTCCAGTGAAGGGCATAGTTGACACTATGTGGTTTCAACTTCATTATGATAAAACAGATATTTTTTACCAAAAAAGATCCAATGAATGGCTCATCCAAAGATATTTCAAAATTATAGACTAACTTGTCAAAGTCCTTCTTTGGATAGGCAAAGACGCTTATCCTTTTATCCAGTTGATACAGAATTAATCCATGACTAATGTTAACCTCTTTGGGTAGACAGCTTCAACTCTTAAGGTAACAATATTGAATTGAAAGCATTATTCTACTTCTCACGATAAATAATGTTGTCTCATTTTCCTTTCTCTTATAGATCTGGACACTATCTTCCCAACAATCCGGATGTTAGCTCTTTTGAGTATTGGGTGTCCACTCACTGTAAAACAAAATATATAATTATATTAATAAATTTTCAATTGCTATGACAGAATGTATCATGCTTCTGAAATCACAAAATATTACAGGCAATCTATTATGGTTGTACTAGAACATACAAAAGATTGGACTTGGGCACATTTCCTTCAGGTGTATTGTATTATATTATATAGCATGCCAAGAGACTCGGCAAGAGTTACTGTTGGACCAAAGAGGTGAGAGAAGGGATGGCAGAACCTGGATTTCACCAATATAGTGCATACTTGAAATAAATTAGATGCAAAATATATTGACCATAAGATAAATATTGAAATTTTTTGCATTACAATATAATCAATTCTGATACTGATGTTCAAATAGATATAAACCACTATTTCTATAGATTTCTTGTACTTGATCCATCTTTATGCATAAAATGACTTGTCAAATATGAAATAAAAGCCATAAATTTACCGTGGCCACCATTATACATAATGTTAATATATAGAAAGAGTAGCATATTTTTTGCCTTTTAAGACATTATTATTATTCAACAAAAACATAACCAACTACCAAAAAATAGTTGAAGTTGGGGCCGGCCTGGTGGTATAGTGGTTAAGTTTGTGTGCTCTGCTTCAGTGGCCTGGGGTTCACAGGTTCTGATCACAGGCACAGACATAGCACTGCTCATCAAGCCATGCTGTGGCAGCATCCCACATAAAATAGAGGAAGATTGGCACAGATCTTAGCTCAGTGACAATCTTCCCCAAGCAAAAGGAGGAGGATTGGCAACAGATGTTAGCTTAGGGCCAATCTTCCTCACACACATACACACACACACACACACACAAAATAGTTAAAGTTATGAGAAGAACAATCCGTATTACTAAAAGAGAATGAATGATTTCTATTGTAAAAGAAGAAGCAAGGCATTGTTGCTGTTTTTATGTTTATCTATATTGTCATTAGACAGAGAGTAAGGCTTATAATAACAAAACTAAATTAGACTACATTCAGAGTATTTATAAAATAATTAACAATAGTAATTATCATTGCAAGTGAGATCATAAGGAAAGGCAATAACCAATTGGTATCCTAATCTAAACAAAATATGCATGTTGGTTCTGAAGATGAGATCTCAAGATAAAATTATTTCCTACTAAGAATTTTTTGATAATATGCAATATCAACTATACATTTCATCAGACAGAAGATAGTTGAAATGCAGGATTACTCAAAGTAGGTAAAATGGAAGGAAAAGTGAATGTAATGATCCAAGCTCTTGTTCTTACACATTTGTGAGTGAATCTAGATTTAATACTCAATCTTAGTTTCCTGATTTTTGAAATGGAGATAATATCTATCTTATCTGGTTGTTGAAAGGATCCAAAAAACATATATCAAAAGATATATGTGTGATAATGATGTGTTAATATTGCCTCATCAATTATAACAAATATCTCACACTAATGTAAGGTGTTAATAGTAGAGAATGGGAGGAGGGGGCTGCAGGTGAGGGGGTATGTGGGAACATTCTGCACCTTTCACCAACATTTCTGTAAACCTAAAACTCCTAAAAAAACCCCAAATAAACAAAGTTTATTAGTTAAAAAGAAATATATCTGATACTTCATAAATATTCAAAATGTAGTTGCTGTATTATTATTATTATTTACACTATGACATTATATGTAGGCTTTATAAAGAAATGTCACTAACAATTGTGTGAGACAGAAAATACACATATTGGTCTCTGCCTCCAGTTCCTGGCATAGAGCTCCTAAAACCCTTGTAATTTCCTAAGTGATAGGAGCACTTGTCTAAGCTCTTGTTGTAATGTTTGGTCTTTGACCCCATCGCTGACACAGGTCTCCTGAAACCCTTCCCTTGTAAGTTCCTAAGTGATAAGAGCACTAGGAACATCTTTTGTTCTAATGAAGATGATGAGATCTGGATGGCTCCTGGATGAGGGCTGGTCACCAGAAACACTAAGCCATAGTTAGAAGCTTGGAACTTTCAGCTTCACTTCTCTAGAGAAGGGAGAGGGCCTAGAGATAGAGTTCAAAGTCATCATGCCTAATTGAGGAAGCCTCCATAAAAATCACAATAGTACAGGGTTTGGAGAGCTTCCAGGTGAATGAACACATCCATATACTGGAAAGGTGACACACCCCAACTCTACAGAGACAGAAGTTCCTGTGTTCAAGATCCTCCCAGACCTCACCTTATGTATCTCTTCATCTGGCTGTTCATCTGTATCCTTTATCACATCCTTTAATAAACTGGTAAACGTAAGTAAGTGTTTCCTGAGTTCTGTGAGCTGCTCTAGCAAATTAATCGAACCCGAGGAGGGCGTCATGGAAACCTCCGATTTGTAGCCAAGTTGGACAGAAGCTGTGAGTAACCTGATCACCTACTACTTGTGATTGGCAGCTGAAGTGGAGGGCAGTCTCCTGGGATTGAGCCCTTAACCCGTGGGATCTGATGCCATCTCCGAGTAGAAAGTATCAGAATTGAGTTAAATTGTAGGACACCCAACTGGTGTCTGAGAATTGCTTGTTGGTAGGTGGGGAAAAACCCCACACACTGGGATTGGTGACCAGAATCTTAGTTGGTGATCAGAAGTGAGACTGAGAGCAGAATCCTATATTGTATAATCTGCTATTTCAGAAATATTGCAATTAAATAATGGATCATTTAATTTTAGGAAGAATAAAAATGTAAGTATACATAGTAAATTTTTAATCTTTTAAAGTAAATATTCTTGACCTTCATTTTCGTCATATGACAGAACAGATTCAGAAGACAATCCTTTTTATTAGAACAAGTCAATCTTGAATAAAATATTAAATGTATTTTAACCTCACTCCAAGCTGGCAGAGAAGCAAGAAAATGCAGAAGCCAAAACAAAGTAAAATCAGTAATATTGGTGGATATTTGAATGCCAAAGCCAATTGTTTTGGTCTGATTTTCTGCTGGGCCCCGTATATCTGAACTTCAGCCTTGTGAGGGGAATGGGGACAGGAGGTAAAGCATAGGGTCCACCCAAAATGGGGATTTCAGCATGAGACCACAATTGAGGGCTGGGGCCCCAGAGGGCTGTACCCTCAGAGTAGGTGTAATGATGTAAAAAACAAAAGAGAAAGAAGAGAAGAGAAGAGAAGAGAAGAGAAGAGAAGAGAAGAGAGAAATGTCCAAGAAAGGGACAGCAAGGAAACTTTCCTGTTTCCAAGAGGCTGGGTGGATAAAGCAGTGCCCCAAAGCTGGCTTTTGGTTTGGTGTTCCAGTTCATGTCATCTGTGTGGTACAAAATATCTCAAATATATTTAGAGTTTGTTGGACCCCAAGAACAATGGAAAAACCTCTTTAGAGGAAAGCAACTTCCACCAAGACCTTTAACACATGTCATAGAATCAGACTTTATTAAACCCCTACATTTTAGAATGCAGTTGTAAATGGCAAAGTGGGTTATAAAGCAGTATCTATAATACAGTTTTTTTAAAGTTATATGCATAGATAAACAAGCACAGTATTACATGCCAAAATATTAATAGTTTGTGGAATTATAATTTAGCTTTAGTTCTTTTTGCTTAACCATATTTTCAACAGAAGATATTATTCATGTAAAAATAACAACATTAGAGATTTTCAAGTTTCTAGATTGGACTGTATGGCAGAAAGTCACCTTTATTGTAGATAATGAATACATAATCAGGAGGTAGATATTTTTGTTTATACTTCAATAATCTGAAGAGATTATTTCAATTGGGAAAACAGTTAAATAAAATAGATAATATGTTTAATGTGTACTTTATAACCTGTGTTTTCAGAAAAAGGATACTAAGTTTTTCTCAAAGGTTCAAAGTATGTTTTTAACCTTTGTTTTCTTTTAAATCATCTCCAGATTTTCACGTTCACAAGTCTATTTTATGATTTTTCATGCAATTTCTCTGACCTCCTCAAGGATATGTATTATTCTACACTGTTGGCTACTTCTTGTGAATGCTTCAAAATGAATCTTTTTAGAGCAACTACGAAGGAAAATGAACATGGATTGTGTAAAAAATAAAACACTTTTAGGTCATTGGGTATCTACGGAGTCCTATTTGTTCAGGTTCACAGTAAGTGCTATGGGGTGACGTAAGGGGCACTGGCTGAGACCTTTCTCAGTGTCCATCTCCTAATCCACAAGCCAGAAAAAGCAAAAACTTGCAATTTTATGTTACTCATAGAAATTTAGTTAAAAAAAATGAAAGCACCTCCTTAACACAGTATCACAGCCCTGCCCACCAGAAGATTATCAGTCAGTATAAAGCAAAAATATACTCCTGGATCACAAACAATTAAGGACATATTTAAGTAGTTACACCTGATGCTAGTCTATAGCAGGGATCCAAGTCTGAACCTACATTTCGTTCACCCTAGGGTTTTAAACAGGGGTATGTCCAGAACACTGGCACAACAAATCCTCTAGGGACCGCTTGCAAAGAAAGACCAAGAAATCTCGGAGAAAAACTCTTAATGTGAGAAGAATTTGCTGAGTATTTTCATCTTGGTCCAATAAGACAGTGGCAGTTGGCAGGGACGGGGTGATTTTATGTACTCTGAGCTGCCTCTTGCTAAGATGATTTTGCTTTGACCCTCCACTCTCTTGTTTGCCACTGTCCCACCCCGCCAGGGAGACTCTGGCCTATAACTTCAGAAGAGGAAGGTCCCAGTGAGAAAACGATGGAGCTGAAAAAGCTGTTTTCCTACACCATGCCCTCGGGATGCTGAGAGCACAGGGTGTCAGCACTCTGAGATTGAGGCAACTGTGGTACAAAGGTCAGGAGAGGGGCTTTTCCATTCAGCAGGTTGACTTAGACCAGTTTGGAATCAGTCCAGGATGCCTGGACTGGTGCTGGTGGCAGCGGCAGCAGCAGCAGTAAGACACCTTCACCAGGCTTCCTGTGCTTCAGAGTGACAGTAGCAGATAGCACTGCAAAGGGCTGGGGGTGGGCAGGGAAATAGGGAATTCTATGTTGCAGCGTAGAGTGGTGTATTTATGAGCACATGTGAGATATCCTGGGAGAATTCCTAGAAATAACTGCAGTTATGGGAATCACTTTCAAAGAGACTAGAGATTGCATAAGAGTAGGTGGAGAATTCTATGTGTGACTATTTCTGTGACTATATGTATCTCTACATATACATGTGTGTATGTAGTTAGCTACTGTTTTGAAATAGTACAGGTTTGCCTCCCATTCCTCACTGCTCCTGGCTCCTGACACCGCCGTTCAGGCAATAGAAATGGCTTCCTTGAGGGTGACTGAAAAAAAATTCACCTCATTTCTGATGCTTCTCAATTTTGAAACAAGGAAAAAATTGTAAATAGCTAATAAATATTCCATTCTTGTGTTTTTAAGCAGTTAGCTTCCTCTTTTGCAATCTGTAAATAATGGAAAGCATATAGCTGTTTAGTAAACATAGCTATTTGAAATGAAGTGAATAATTTTGTGACATTCCATATATGCACTGCTCTCCAGCAGAAAAATTCTAGAACAAAGAAGACAACTGCATTTCAAGAGGGAGGTTTTAAAACACAAAGTGAAAACAGTACTTTGAAAGGGAAGGCTGTCGCCTGGAAGAGTACAGCTTAGCTTAGAATGTATAGCATTTTGGGGATCCAAGAAACCAGAATCTGAAGAATTTAACATGTGGAGCCATATTGTAAGAGAGAATGTGTGATGACATGAGAAAGCCTTCCCACTTAGAAGGAACTAGAATTGGACTAGCAGACTGATGAAGGAATAAAGGAGGAGATATTGCTGGGCTCTTGAGAAAGTGTCAGACACCCTATCCCCTTGTACCTCCCCTGAGGGAATAGAAAAAGGGAAACCTCAACCATAGAAAGCACACATAGCTTATGGAAAATCCAGGAGTAAAGGAGTTTTGTTGAAAGGGCTGCAATCCCTTTGAAGAAGGCATATAGCCAATATGATGCTGCAGCAACAGCTGTGGGCAGTGTCCATGTGATGGTTCTGCAGCCATTCAGGAAAAACTGTAGCCCAATGTGGTGGGAGGAGAGCTACTGAGATTGCAGAGCTTCCAAAGCAGGCATGGGAATTCTGAAGAGCCTGACTGGAGGAGGCCTAAGATCAAGCTAGGGAGAGAACAGAGTATATGCACTTCACTACTGGAGCCATGGCAGATATTAGGACTGGATGCCAACGAACGGTTCCCAAGGTACAGGTGGCATGATTTACACCACAGGTGGCCAGCTGGAAGAAAAGAACACATTGATGATGTCCTTCACAAGATGAAAGGAAGTGAGAGAACAAGCCTGTGATAAATGGGTGCCTGTCACAGAGTAAGTAAGAATAAAGGATGAAATTAGACAGCATATATAAAGAATCAGAGCAGCATAAAAACACAAAAGTGAGAAATTCATCTTATAGAATATTGAGATGAAAGATGTCAGTCTGATTACTAATAGGGAAATATTTTCTATGTGAAGACTTGAGTCTGAAACGCTACTTACTCTGCACCCAGGAAATACAAGTTTCATCAAAAGTGATATCAGCTCACTGAAGAGGGTGGGGAAAAAGGAGCTGACCTAAGTAACTTCAGAAAACAATGTTTAGCCTGGAAACTGGAGCCTAAAGACAAAATACAGATGGATGGACACAAATGGATAGATACAGAAATAATTATAACTATGTTTACAAACATGAGTTAGTATTCATATATATATTTCCCATCCACTGAGAGAGCCTGGAAACAGTGACACCTCAGTAGAAACGAGCACATGCAGTGCCCAGATTTTGTTTTCTAAAGACTATTCTCCAATAGAAAGAACCAAGACTCCTTGGAGAAATGGCTGGTTCTAGGGCTGGAGTAAGGATAATGCAAGAAGAGTCTGCAGAATCTTGTAGTACCAGAAAGTAAGGAAGCACTCAAAAGACAAAAGGATAGAGGAATGTCAAAGGGACTCAGAGCCAACCAGAAAAAGCTCCCAATGTCCTAAGCTGGAACAATTTGAGCAACAGCAACAACAAGATAACATAGTATTAGATTATAACTAAAAGTATAAAGGAAATATAAATGAGTACATACTGAGGTAAATAAATATCTAATAAATAAATGGGGGGAATCTTTATTACATAAGAATTCTTAATAATTTATGTTGATCCTTCCACCTCTAGGAGGAAATGTTTAATTCCCCTCCTCCAATCCTCAAGTGTGAGCTGGATTTAGTCATGTGCTTTCAAAAAATAGATTGCAGAAGGTATGTCGAGGGAAAGTAACTTATAGTGAATGAAAAAATCTGACAAACACTACCTTGGCCAGGTGATCAAGGTTAATACCACCAGGGATAAGTCATGTCAGTAGCATATTCCTGCCGATATGATGTGATGAGAAGGGCGCTTCACCTCTGTGATAGTCTTTCAAAAAATGCATAACCAGGTTTCATGGCGCGGACATGGCACCGCTCATCAGGCCATGCTGAGGCGGCGTCCTGCATAGCACAACCAGAGGCACTCACAACTAGAGTGTACAACTATGTACTGGGGGGCTTTGGGGAGAAATAAAAAACATATTGGCAACGGTTGTTAGTTCAGGTGCCAATCTTAAAAAAATGCATAACTTCACTATTTCAAAAACAATAATAATGAGAATAATAAGCTGCCATTTAACATACATTTATTCTGTGCCAGGCACTGTGTTGCGTGCTTTACTTACATCATCTCAATTTCTCTTTCCACCAATACCTGTTGCCATCATTATTATCATTATAAGAAACTAAGATTCCTCTCAGTGACATGTTTCATTGGACTATAGGCAATTCTTGATCCACATATGGATCGAGATCCACATTGCATAACCTTTTATAACAACTCATTGGAAACCATAGCACTATTGATATCACTCAGTTTTAAAGCAGGTCTGTGTTACATTATGTTATTGTTTTCCTTTTTGTACGTCTGTCCTATATCTTCAAGATATCAGTAATTCACTTTGTTGTCTCACTGCACTAATCTCTAGGACGGTGTCTTGAAGATAAATGAGTGCTCAATAAATAAATTGGATAATGCTTATTTTTGTTTTACAAACTGACATCATATTATGCAAATTTTCCTTTCTCCACTGAAGAAGAATTCATGGAAATCCCTCCCAGTTAACTAGTATAGCTCTCATTCATTAAGTGGTACACAGTATTCTGTGATATGAATGGACCATAATATTCCTCTATAGATTAAGGTTTATTTTGTTCCTCAGTTTTCCCAAATAAAAATAATGCTAAGATGAGCCTGCTTATTTAATTAGTAGTGCTTTTATTTCCATGTGATGGATTCCCAAGATGGAGTGCAGAGTGGAAAGTACACACATTTTTAATTCTAATTGATATTGCCAAGGTGATTTCTAAAAACCTATGAAATACACATGTCTACCAGCAATCTGTGACAGTACTTCTTTGCTCACAGCCCAGCCAGCAATAGCAGGTACTATTTTATTTTGCTTTGTTTTAATTTTGGCCAATTGAAGAGCTGCTAATCCTCTGAGTTTCCTCATCTGCTAGTGACTCTGAGCATCTTTGCATATTCAATAGCTGCTGGATTTTTGTTTCGTGAATGGTTTCTCTATATCTTTTGTCTATTTTGCTATTATATTTACACCCCTGTTCTCAATTTTAAATAGCTCATTGCATTAAACCATTGTCTTCTAAAATGCAATTTTACTCCAAATCAATTTTGTAAATAAATTTATGGTAATTTCTCATAGTGAAGTTTTGAAGTTTTTATAAAACCAAAATCATTTTTCTTCCCTTTTATATTCTTTATTGAGTATCTTTCCTCTTAGCTTGAATATGTAGTTCTCTAGATTTCCTTTCAGAATCATATATTTATTCACTTATCTATTTATTTAGACTGCTTGTTGAATTTTCTCAACTGCTTCTTTTAGTATCTGTTGATGTTATCATACGATTTTTCTCCCTAAAATTGTTGATATACTAAACTATAGCAATAGAATTCTTAATTCTTAATATGGTATCATCCTTATATTTGGAACAGAATGTGTTTGGCCTTAGTGTATCATCCTTTAAGAGATGGCTGAGACAACTTACTTTTTTCCAAGTACTTGATACTCACAACTGCTAAAGTAGTATGGTATTACTACAATAATCTACTAGGAAATAGCCAACAAGTTCTTCATTATTCATTTTAATCTACATGAGGACAACAGCAGAGTGAAGACTGAAATTTCTAAATTGCCTCTTTGAAGAAACCATCACAAGCAAATTAAACTGTTCCAGTATATGTTCACAATGGACAAGAGCAAAGAAGATTCAAACCATTTGTGTTATAATCTATTGAGCTCTAATTGAAATCCAATTGATCTTAATGGGATTCAGATAAGGACACTTAATGGACAAACTTTTAAAGCAGGATGGTCAATATCTCACCAGGAAGAGATAAAAATTCTTGTGACATTTTTAGCACAGAGCTAAGAGCATGGGCTTTGGGATCAGAAAGACCAGAATTCATATACTGGCGCTTCTAACTTAACACCTTTGTGATCTTAGAAAAGATGAGCTTGCAGTTTTTCTGTAAAATGAAGATAACAGTACCTACTCCAAAAGAATACTATAGGAATTTAACAACAAAATATACATCAAGTACTTGATTTAGATTTAAGGCATTATAACTTATTAGTAAATTATATCTATTATTCCTCTTCTCTTCTTTTTGTCCCTCCACTGAGATGGAGATTAGTTTATCAGCATCTGCCCTAGCAGATATTTATTTATTTATTTACTGCATATATTGTTGTTGTTGTTTTAAAATAGTATGCTTGCTATGGGAATGCACCTTTGAGACAAGCAAACATCTCTCTTCCAATGGACCACTAGATTGTTTCCTCTAACATTTTCCTGTATAGATATGCTGAATTTACCACTCATTGCCTACATTCTGATGTGAAGATCACTGAAAAACACAATGCTTCCTCCTTTCTTACTAGTTTTCCACACTACCTGCCCTGTCCACATACATACCCAAGTTAAATTCTGAGCATGACTCTGGAAATGTGAAGACTCAGTCTGGCAGAGTGCCTCAGATTTCCTTCTCCCAGACCTTGAAGTTAAGCAATGGCAACTTCTGAGTAAGCATATTTATTAAAGTAAGTATATAATTCCTTTCCATTCAGGATACACATCCGTGGGCAGGCTTAGAACTGGATATATTTATAGGGTAAATATGATCACAGTTATACTTTACCACTAGATGTCACTCTTTGTCATATCTAAGCAAATGTGGGGCCACATCCTACTACCAAAATGCTCTGCGTCTAGGCACTTGTCCCTTCCCTGAGAAACATGTAACAGTTACACTGACTTTGCCACAGTGGAAGCAAATAATAAAGATTAATCTCCAATGTGAGACCAAGGCTGGCTCTGAGTATCCTCTGATCAGACAGGAGAACCCACTTATCTCCACCAACCAGGACCTCATTTAATAAGTACCCACCTCCAAAGAGCTGAGGCACGCCTGCAGTGCTTCTGTTTCCAAGAGTACCTAGCTTTCCAAGCTCCATCATGCCAGAGACTGATGGAATCACTTCTTTTATCCCCTCAGATTGTGTTGGTGTCACTAGCAACAACTCAGATGGGTCTCTGATTTTGTGATGAAAACCAAGATTAGCCAATACATCCTTACCACATAAAGCTGCCATGCAAACATGATCCAATTGTTCCTGATTCTCCAAGATTCATGCTACTATTGCTAACAGATCATAGAAGTTAATTTTCAGGCTGAAAATCCAGCATTTTTCTCTTTCTCAAATATGCACAAGAACTGAACAAATAAATTCCAGCAATTATTTCTAAGTAAGTCCATCCCAGAAATACTTTTGCAGAGCTGAGTTCATGAAAAGTCCCAGTTCTAAGCTTTCCAGATCCACACTTAACATTTTCTGTTTCCAATGATGGCCATCCTTCGAGATTTAATGGTATGTTCTAACCATGACCAAGTCCTTTTCTCCATTTGATACTTCTCATGAATTTCCCAACTTAAAAAAAATATTATAATTAGTCTGAACCAATAATTAAAAACAACAACGACAAAAACTTGCTTAAGTGCACATTCCACAGCAATGCATACATTCTCACATTCTCAGAGATCCAAGTTTATCTGACATGACTATTGTTTGAACGGAAGAATTTTAAATCATTCAGAAACTAGGTTTCCATTGAGACTTGGTAAACTCATGCCCAGTTGGAAATTTAATAAAGTACTTCTTTAGACTTCCTCAGTTTAGTAAATTTATATGATGTTGAACAGGTTTGCTTCTTTTTCTGGCATATCTTAAGTAGGGCACTCTAAACACAGTTGTAATTGGCACAAGTTCAGTTTTGTTGATGTTCCTTCTCCTCTACTGCATCCTTCGACCAGAAAAAAAAGAAAGGTGAAATGTACTCTTGGCTCAAGTATAGAGTAATTTTAATTTGAGCAGCAAGTTGGATCTAAAATTCTGGGTTATAGATTCCACAATATAACCCAAATATAAGTCAGGGGTCCATGTGACCCCATTTCCGACATAATCTAAGGTAATGATAAAGCATTGTAATTTTTACTCAGTCTCATAATAAAATGCCCAAAATGTACCTTTTAAAAAATTCTTTTAAAGTCATCTTTAGGCATCTTTTTAACAGTCAATACTTTTACACACTCATCTGACACTCCCTTTAAAAATATTCTATGTGCGTTTCTCCCTAACCTCAATCCTATGAATCTTTTCGGTCACTATCCTCAAATTTTAATCATTCATGTCAGCTGCCAAAAATCTATCTTTCTCTCTCTCTTTCATCCAAATATCATGAAGTGTCCCCATGTCACGATCCTTCCATATCCTCTCCTTCTATTCCCATGTTGTTAATATGCATATGCTCCTGAAATGCTGCTCTCACCCTACATCTCTACCTCCTTCGTGCATCTCTCTGGAAAGACACTTTTCTTCTATCATGATCAATTTTTAGGTGAATATCAGTCTATTCCCACCTCCTTGAATTCTGGAGAATAAAATTCTCTAACATTCTACCTACTAACGTAATGGTTGTATACATAAGGAAACTCAGGCTTGGAGGGGCTAAGTGACTTATCCAATTAAGTGGTGGACCGTGAATGAAAACCCAAGTCAGTATTACTCTAGAGTTTGAGTTAGAAAGGCAGCATTACATGGTGGTGATGAAGACTAACTCTGAGCCATACTGCCTTGGTTTGAATCATCACTCTGCTGCTTACCATCTGTGTGACCTTGACACAATCTCTCCCTACTTCAGCTGCTACTTTCATAAAATGGGGATGATGACCATATTGCTACCTATAGTTGTTGTGATGATTAAATGAGTTAATACATCTGCAAAACACACAGAAAATGAGTTAAATGAGCAAAATACATACAGTAAATACTATTTGATTATTTATCATTAACCACTACACTGCACTGCCTTTCAAATTCAAAAAATATTTTTAAAATAAATACAAGCTTATTAGTCAAAATAATATAGATGACTAGTCTCTAACTCACTTTACAAATATGAAGATAACTTGGCTTATTTCACAAAGAAATGTCAGATACTTTATTAGCTAACCCTTTTTCAGAGTCTGAAATATGTAACAGATGCTTCATGACAATAATGATAACAATAATTGCTAACATTTATTGAGAGTTACTGTGGACTAGGTGCTTATTTGATGCTGCGATAACTACTTTAATTATCCCTATTCACAAATGGGGAAACTGAAACTAACAGGTTAGGTAACTTGCTTAAGATCTAGAATGTACTAAATGCCAAAATTTGGGCTTCAACCTGCTGGGGTGATTACAGATCCCACAGAGACTACAGCTGACAATCAAAACACGATTGAATATTGCCTAACTTTTCAGATAAATATGTGTCAATTATTTGTAAGTCTAGTTGTATTTCTTCAGTTTATCTTTACATTGTATTTACATTTTATTTTATAATCTAAAGTTGTACTATTGGTCATAGACTCAGAATCCACTACTGATACTAAGTTTAGGTGCAAAAAATAATTATTTAATAGAAAATGTTCCCTGAATCTTAGAATAAAAAGATCTCCAGAAGACATGCCTGTTAAACCTATGGGTCTGCAGATATGTATACACTTCAATGTAATCTTCCCAAGAACCCTGTAGGGCAGCCTCACATTAAAATGGAGAAAGCTATTGCCCAGAAAAGTTAAGAACAAGTTTCAAGTCACACAGATGGTAAGTGGCAGAACGGAGGTTTGAATGTAGGTTAGTTTTTCTTGTTGTAAAGTAATGTCCACTAAATGGAGCAGTTTTCCAAGGTGGACGTTGTTTCTGAAATCTGCCAGTTATGACTTAAAATTTTTTTCTTATAAAGAAACCTAACTCTAATAAAATCAATCTGTAATCATACTCTCAAATCCACCTCTTTTTCTTTATTTTTTTTCTATTATCACAGTTCCCTGGTTTGGGGAGACGAAATTAGTGGTGTTACATCCTAGAATTTTCATCACTTGGCATCTACTGTATTGGTAGTGAAGATTTTACACATATTATCCATCATATCATATCCGGATAGCACAAGAATATTGTGTACCAGTCTAGACGGTTTCATGCCTGAGATAACTCATAATGCAATCTGTGTCTATAAGATATAATAAACAGAATAGGATTATTCTGTTTCTTCTCAGAAGGACTGCAAAAACAAAGACCTTGTGCTAAATCTTCAAAAAGAAAATGTTGACTAGACTGATATTGTTAAAGCAAATTCAATAACTAAATGTAAGATGTTTTTAAAAATACCCAGGATCCTATTTTGTGTCAGACACTGTTCTACGCACTTTTCATGTACTATTTAATTTATTTCTTATCACAACCCTATGTGACAGGTACCATTATACTCTCAACTTTATACACTAGGAAACTGAGGCACAGAAATTTTAAGTAAATTTCCTACAGTCACAAGGTTAGTAAACCCTATAACTGGACTTCAAACCCAAGCAGTGTAGGTGAGGTGCTGACTCCAATATGCAACGATAACGGCAGGAGCAATAAGAGCAACGAATCAGACACTGTGTAAGTTCTTTACATGAATTTTCTCATTTATTCTTGATACCAACCCTATGAGATGTTATCATTCTCATTTTACAGATGAGAAAACCGCAGTTCACAGAAGTTAAATAACTTGTACAAGATCTCATACTTAACGAATGGCAAGATAAGGATTTGAATCTAGCCAGTCAGCAGACTCCATACTTTTGCCTTTTGTCTGAATATTAGTTACCTGCATACATATTTAATTAAGACATATATTTATATTGTATACAAATATTTTATGCACGTTATGATCTTAGCTCCAAGAATTTAAATATAAAACAATTACACAAGCATTGATAAGCATTTTCTATTCTCGGATATTAACGGTGTAGTGGATATTGTGGATTGACTCCTCCCCTCCAAATTTCCTTCTAGATCTAGAGCAACTGGAAATAAAAAACTATATTTCTGAGATGCCCTAGAAATGAAGACTCTGGATGTTAATTACCTTGTACCAATTATCTACACTTTCATAGCATTTAGAAAGCAAAAATGACGTGCAGAACTTTTCTCTACCCTTTTTTTTTTTTTATCTTTCTGCTAGCAGATAGGGTCTAGGAAAGGCGAGTTTGTTTTGCTGCAGGGGTGTTCCAAAGACTGTTACCTAGACTCCTGGGTGACTAGAAACATTTGCAGCAGCAGCAGCAAGGATAACAATATCCTTTCCGATTTCACACCCTGACATCTGGATCAGCTGTTGGGATGTGTTCTTGAACTCGTAGCTTCAATGGCAGCCACTAAGGTTGTAGCTTCCCTGGCGGGTCAAGCCTTCATTGCTCTGAGAGTCATTCCTGGAAGCCTAAACTAGAAAGCACCCTTTCGGCCCTCTAAGAATTTTTTTAAGCAGTTAATTTATTGTATCAAATCCATTTCTTTTTAATATTTCTAGTGTGCTTTTCATTTCCTGTGCTGAGCCTACCCTGATAAAGTATTCATTGTTTGAAATGTATCACTGTTGTCTGGTAGAAGTTCTTGGAGCTGATGCTTTTTAGAGACTGTCGTGCTGCTGTATCTTAACAGCTTTGTCTCTTCGTGCATTCCAGTCTATCTTCTTCACCTCGTCCTCCTTTCCTTGGTAACCTTTTCCATTCACTACTTCAAAACCATTTATGAAAACATTTTGACAGTCAATCCTAATATCTCCTTTGGTTCCAGTTTATAAATGCTAACATCATTTTGAAAGAAAAAGAAAATTGTAGAAATATAAGGTTCAGATTTTGACTTGTTTCGAGGCATTTAAAACAATGCCTAATGAAAGAAAGTTTGCTTGTTTTTCTCTTCTCTGGTTTAAACTGGGAAATATATCCTGATACCTAGCTCCCAGCTCCTGCCATGCTTTACCTCTGGGGCTACAGCCTCTGCTGCCGCTACTGCTATGGCTTCTGCTTTGCCCTGAAAATACTGTTTCAAAAAGGAGTGTAGGTACTGTACCTGATCCTTGGCATTTGCCACAAAATACAGATGTCCTCAGACATGTGTATAAAAACTAGAGGTCAAGATCTTGAATGTCCCTTGCCTCTGCCACAGTTGTGCACAAAATCTTTCGTGCAAAAACCTAACTTTTGAGAATCCCATCATTTTTCTTTTTCTTCTTCTTCTTTTTTTAGCATATTCTTTAGTAGCAAAGGTTAGCCTAGGAGTAGCCATTAAGGAAGTCCCAAATCCATTCAGTTAAAAAGCTCGATGACTTCATATCAAAGAATAAATATTGGTACCAGAGCACCTTGCTGAATTTGTACTCAGCTACACACTAAAATAAATACTGTACATATTTATATGTGATGGTTGTTGGGAAGAATATCAGAAGGGTAAACAACATTTGGGAAAACCAACAGCCATTTGTTTCTTTGTACCTGACCAAAAATACGTTCAGCTGGTATTTGTGCTACTGCATAGAGGGGCGCCTACAGCCCATCTGATGCTTCTGCTGCACCCTCTTTCCCTGCAGAGGGAAGGGGGGGGACAGAGATCAAAAACTATGCCCAAGTCCCCAGATACCATGGCCAAGCCACAGAAGTGTCCTAACAAAGGAGAAAGTCCATGTCACTAGGAGCTGGGTTAGGTCTCACTTTTTGGTTTCTGCATGGCAATTGGGAAGGGTTTTGTAGAAAAAACAAATATTAAGTAAAATACAATTTCCACTCTCAAATTGTTTTAAACATTAGTTTGAAAGTTAATCAAGTTAGTGCACTTCCATGGGAAGAAGAACTGAGACTTTTTGCACTCTGGTTTTTATTCAGATCTTTTACAAAAATACAAATATAATTCTCATTGCTATTTTTTTGCTATTCCATTGTGTTTTGCCTACATATTGTAATTCGTTGATTCTTCCTGTTTATGTCTTTAAATTCAGATTAGAAGTATAGCATTTCCTTAGCAAATAAAACGTGATGCCGCAAGATTTTTTAAAATTTAAATTCCTTATAAATAATCACTTGATGAAACAAACAAATGTTTATTCCATTTTCACTGATAGGGCCAACAGAGGAATATTTGAGTATTTTGGTTCCAAAAACTGTTTATGAACATAGTAAAAATGTGAAAGAATTATCCAATGGAAATTACTTAGATTCTAAAATTAATATTCTGCTGTATTTTATTATATATCTCTCCATCTATCCATCCTGCTTGGAGATTTTGTAATTAGATAGTAAGAGGAATCAGCTGAAAAACATGAAAAGAAGCATGATTGAATAGAAATTGCCCCACTCTTAATAATATCTTCATACATTTTGACTTTGCTTTTTCCTACCTAAAAATTACTTTAAAAATTTGGAGAATGTTTGAAGCGAACACTGGTATTACGACTTATCTCAATGTCTTTTGCAGGTTTTCCCATGTTTTTCAATAAAGTAGGTTTGTTAAGCAGTAGAGGAGAAAGGGTTATCACTGAGTATCAGACTAATATATAAAACTCCTTACATGCCATCACTCTGCCCTCGAGTTTTAAATAATGAGATTTTATAAAAAGACTGAATAAAAGACTCTAAAGCGATAAACTACAGAGAGATACAAGATGCTATTGCCAAAAACAGATAGCGCTCAATTAGTTTTTTTAAAGGCATTCTTATCACATCTCCTCCTAATATTAGCTTTCTCAGTAAACAATAGCCTGCTGCAATATTGCCAGGGTTGCCCAGCTGAGATGACAATGGGCGATGACAGATGATCGGGACCGGCCGAAACTGCTCATGTTATTCACAAACGGCACTCACCGGCCCTTGAGTTTTTAAGATTATTCCATGACTCTAACACGAAACCATATTAATATTTATGTGGTAAGAGAGATAAGAGATGCATTTTTCTGCAATAAAAAGGAAGTAAAAGTATTTTGTGAGTCCATTTTCAGCTACTAAGTTTTATCTAATTGAGTCTGATGTACATAAAAAGCAACAAACACAAATCTCTCTGCTTTTTAAAAAGGCTTTAAATCTTGTCTATCTGTTCAAGACCTTAGTTAAGATTTTCAGATTGTATTTGCTATAAATGAAGGAAAAGTAGGGAGGGAAAAACCTCTCTACAATTTAATGTACTAATGCCACCATTCACACTAGGTTATATCTGTCTCTTTTTTAAACATATGAATTACTACATTAAACTACTGGGTCAAGTTAAAGTTTAGAATAATATTTTATAACCTGTTCTTTTTTCTCTAGAACATAGAAAATTTCTAGTTTTAAAACCAAGAAAAATCATTATTTTAACCATCTCACTAAGAAGCACATTTTCAAGACACTTTGGCACATTGGCCAATTTGATAAGATTGAATCTTTGCACCTTCTGAAAGGAAGTTAAGTTTTATTTAGATGTTAGAACTAAAGTAAGACTTACTGAAATCTTTGTAACATTATAATAGTTCCAATTCAAGATATAAAGAATTGCTAGCTTATGATAAACAAAAAATGTCTTAACATTATCTGCGAGGCCCTGGAAGGTCTGGTCCCTTCCTATGTTTCCAGTCTCACCTGGAATGATGTTCATTCCAGGATTTCCAGGCGAGTCAACTCTCTAGTTTTCTCCTACCTTAATGAGCTGCTTTTTCTCACTCTTTTAAGGATTCTTCCATCTTCTCTCTGACTTGGTATCATATTCTGTGCCTTGAACACTCCTCTATCTTCACCCCCTTATTGTCCTTATCTTATCCTATGTCTTTAAGTATAAATTTGTTAATGATTAGCAAATTTATATCTCCAGCTTTGATAAGCTCTAGATTTGGTGTAAAAAGGGCTCCTAAGAGCTGCTGCATATCAGAACAAAAATATGAAGACTTTCAGGGATGTGCTGGACTGGAAAGAGCAGATTTTACACATCTCTTCCCAATTCTGCGTTCAGTGACATCACGTTGGTAGCTTGAATTTGACCATATTGGGAATATTTATTCCATGAGAATCAGCAAATGCTACAAATCCCCACCCTCCCTCCAGAGCACTAAGCAGCATACAATTGTCTAAAATATCCTGGAAATGCCCAAGAACACCTGGGGCAAGAAGATCCTCAGTAATTAAAATAGTCCTTTTTGTGTATGGGGAAAGATTATTATTCTAGTTATTCCTTGAAGACCATTTTCAAAATCTATTGCTTCCATTTATTTAAAGTAGTTCTACACACACAAAGTTCCATCCTGATGAGCAGCTAGATTTGGTGGCCCTGCAATATTTAGCCTGTTGATTCAGATGGCATTACAAGGTTAAGGAAATATGTGAGGTCACAGGAAACAAAATTAATTACTTTAAGGAAAACTTTGGTAATTATTATTATCTATATTAGGATCCTATGATACTGATATCTTTAACCCCTTTACAATCCAGATATTTAGATCAGGGAGGAGACACGTAACACAAGCTGGCCAATCAGATTTTTCCTTCTGGAATTTGTAAGTCAGTTAGCTACTGATAACCAAGTTGGAAAGTCATATTTATATATTCCGTCTGACGTTGCTGCTGTGAAGAGCAATGTATTAAAGGGCAGAGGAAATCAGAAAGCAACAAGAAGAATAAAGCAAATATGCAAAAAGAAACAGTGCTGAGAGATCCTGTGGTCCAGGAAAGAAAGGGAGTGACAGTGGGTTGACATTCCCTAATCCCATGGAACATGGAGGTACTGCGTACAATTGGGTTTTATGTGCTTCCATTCTGTTCTTTAAATAAACACTTTTTGCTTAAAAGTTTAAACAAATTTAATATTTGCCATTTAATATTTGGTTGAGAAAAAATATTTCATTAATATCCAGATACGGTATCAAATTGACATCTTGCAATCACCACTTGATGTGTAATAGTCATCTCAAAATTCACATATCTAAAACTGAAATCCTGAATTTTACCCAAAATTGCTTCATTCACATTTAACCTTCTTCTTCAGCTCAGTAAATCTGTCCATCTTTTTTTAGTTGTTCAGGCTAAAACCAAGGGCTTTGACTCCTTTTAAAAGGACTTTGACTCCTTTTCTCTCACATAAGCACATCCAATCCCACAGCATATCCTGCTGGCTCTATCTTTTGAATATACTCAGAATCTGAATACTTCTCATCACCTCCATTGTCTTTGACCTCTTCCAAGTCATTATTATCTCATGCCTGGGTTATTGCAATAGCTCAGAATAGTCCCAGCTTCTGGCTCTCTCGGCTTCCGCCCATCCCAAGTCTATTTTCTACACAGCAGCCAGAGTAAATCATGTCACTCTTCTGATCAGCACTCCATTAAGCTTCCCATTTCCCTCAGGCTAAAAGCCAAAAACCTTATAATGACCTCTCCTCTTTAGCACTCTAACCTCATCTCCAATTATTCACCTCCCACTTATTTCATTCCAGCTCCATGGGTTCCCCTGCTGTCTTGAAACACTCCAAACACTTTCCTTTCAGGCTCTTTGCCTTTGCGGTTCCCTCTACTTCTTAGAATTCTTCCTCAATTATCCACTTGGCTCAATTACTCACCACCTTCAGGTATTGGGTCAAATGTCACCTTCTGAATGTAGACTTCCCTGGCCATTCAATTTAAACTGAAGCACCACCCACCCCAAGGATATCCTATCCCCTTTCTGGCCCCTCTCTGCCATATAATTTATAAGCATATAATATAGTATTGCCAACACAAAATAACCAACAACCATTCTACAGATAAGAGAGATAGGTGAGTTTTACTTATAACCCAGGAAGGGCTATAGAAAGCTTTCTGGAGATGGTTTTCAGTAGTCTTACCTCTTTATAGAACAAAGAACATACATTGAACACACGCAGGATACATTTTCATCAAAGTGTCAAAGAGGTACAACAAGTCAACATGACTCTGATGTCAGGAAAGGGACTAATCTGGGTGTTACCCATAGGGTGTTACTGATAGGGTGTTACCAACAGGGGTTACCAATAGGGCTTGGGAGGGGAAGTATGCATTCTTAAGAGAATGCATTCTTTAATGGGTAAAGCAGATGTACAATGTATATTTGCCACATCTTTAGTACAAGCTGAACCAGTTTTGAACCTGAATAGTTACCCCATATATCTCAATACATGAAAATCCCTTGTCAGTATGCACTTCACACATTTTGTTTATTTTCTGCTTCTCTCCACTAGAGTATAAACTCTTTGCTGGCAGAAATATTTGTTCAGAACACAGCTTCATCCTTATGTGCCTAGAATGGTGTCTAGTATATAGTAGATGCTCAATAAACCCTTGAATAAATGAATGAGTGAATTCAGACAATAAATAAAAATACTTGTGGGGGTGAAGTTGAGGAAATGGCTGAATTACACAAACTATTTGCCTCCACTGCCCTAATTCAATGGAATATTGCCAGCTCTTTGTTTTGTTCTATTTAGTTTCTGCATCTGTGTAGATTTCGTTTCCAAATTTTGGAGATGTATAGTAATTTAGTCAGGAAAAAAGTTGTTTCCATGGATGCCTGGTAAACTGATTACAATGAACTTGGCACTGAGTCCTAGTTTTAATATGACACCACGGCATATTATAATTCTAATTTCCACTATAAAGTTTTTCTAGGGGCAGAATGAGTACTTTCCTAGGTATTTTTTTTCTACAGAACTTAGATAAAAAGCTCATGTTGTATTTGGCATCAGATCACTTATAGTAATCTTCTCAGATAAAACACAATGTCAGTGAAAAGAAAGGAAAAATCTCCTGCAGAGTAGAAGGGAATAATCCCTTGCAAAATTATCTCTGGATGCTAATACACCAACAATAAAGGCCCTATTATGGGATTGTTTTGAGCGATGTTGTTCCTATTAAGTTTCAGTGACGCCAAAGGCATAACCACCCTGAGGCTTTGATACATCAGTTAGGACAATGACACATATTTAAGCTCATCGATTTTAATAATGGTTGGTGCATTAGTTTGGGTCAGAATGTAAAAATGGAAATGAGTTTTATTTTTAGTCTCATTTGACATTATTGATCATATTCTTGAGCAGAAAAAAAAAAAAGGGACAATTATATTGAGGCATTAATACCCTGAAATACACACAAACGTATATCCTAATGAGACAACACCAGCATTAAAAGTATGTCAAGCCCCCGCCCATCCCCAGGCTGAAACAGTAACATTAATTGTGTTTGTCTTGAATTTCTTGTGTCCTCATACTCTAAGATTTTAAAGTCTGGTTAGACTGGTAATTGCTTCCATTGTCCTATGTAAACACTTTGAATAATGATGTAGGTGGTATGAACTGGAGATAAAATGCATAGTCAATATATTTTGACTTGCTCATAAATCTAGGAAATTTAGAGAATTTCTAGTCACTAAGTAATGTTTGAAATCATATGTGGGTAATGAATATCTCTATGGCTCTCCAAGGATAATACAGATTTCAAATTAGACGCTAGAATTTTACACCACATGAATATGATACAGAGATCAGATGCACAGCATGTTGGCATATTTGACAAACCCTATTTGACACAATTCTGTTCTTTAAGTGTATAATTAAAACTATGTTACAAACTGAGTAACTCATTTCAGAAATTTTTAAATCTTCAGCTATAAAATTGAATATTAAATTTGTACAGTTGGATCTTTTTGGCTATCCACTGAAGGGATGAGCTAAACTCCACGATTAATCCTCACATTCTCTATGGAACATTCTGGAGCATGTCCTTTATTGGAAATTCTTAGGAAGTTACAGTTTCTATGAATGTGAAGATCATACACGATAGAGGATGAAAAGCATGTCTTCTAATGAAATATGAGACCTGAGAAAAACATTAGAGATTACCTTAGCTCAATTTTTTCATTCTATAGATAAGAATCTAAGACCCAATAAAGCAGAGTGATACAGTTCTATATAAGTAGTTATAATTGCGTTATGTGACTGCACGGGATCAAGTATGCTATCCTAAAATATGTCACTTTGGCAAAACGATTATTTTGAACTGAAGGCAACTGACAAGCAGCAGATGCAGGAAGAACTCTCTGCTCTCCCACTTTCTGCCTAAAAGCAGGGCATTAATTTCCCTTTGTGAAGGTGTTTCCCTCCCCTCTCCTGTAACAGGAAGAGAATGACTTTTAATCTCACTGAAAATAGCACCAACTTGATTCTGTATAGCAAACCTTACTAAACAACCCTTGTCTTCCATTAATTTCCCCAAATATTTATCTTCCCACAATCTACTACCCCTAGAGGCCCAAACTCCTTTTCCCTGTTTAGTCACTTCTCCACAATCTACTGCTCTTTGTTAAAATGGTATATAAGAGCCCAAGTTTAACTGCCTTTTTGGATTTTTTCTCCTTTTCTGTGAACTCGTCCCCCTCGCCATATACT
Source organism: Equus asinus (assembly GCF_041296235.1). Taxonomy (NCBI): domain Eukaryota; kingdom Metazoa; phylum Chordata; class Mammalia; order Perissodactyla; family Equidae; genus Equus; species Equus asinus. The sequence continues at coordinate 37,045,387 of NC_091792.1, forward strand.
TAATAATAAAATACACATGCCTTTTCTCCTGGTAATCTGCTTTTTCTCAGTTTAATTTGCAGGGCTCAATCATAAACCAAAGAGGGTAGAGGAAAAGTTTTTCCTCCTCTACAAGACATAGTTGATTATTTGCTCCTTGGTTAAATAGCTAGCGTTAAGAATTTCCTCAGAAATAGCTATTTCCATAGTGTGTTTATAATCCAGCTGTTCGTGAATTAGCTTTATGACTTGAAAAAAAATTTATACATCCTTAAAATTTTCCACACTATCCACTTCAGAGCTCCATTCCTCTACATGTATTTACTACCTATGTTGGGGAGAGGCAGGGAAATGAGGATGGAGTTGCTATTGCCATTCATCTAAAAGACTGTTTTAAAAGATATGAGAGGGAACCTGCTGTTTTAATGGTGTGGCACTACCTATATTCCAGCATTTAACTGTCAAATGGTCTTAATCTACCTTTAACATAATAATGTCCTTACAAAGTGTCAGACACTTGCTAACAAAGGATAAGTTATATAAAGGTCTTACAACCAAATACGAGGAGACAGCTGAAGAACATGAGTACAACAAAAAGATAGATGCCATGATAGCAGCCTGTGTGAGAATAACAGGGGAACAAAGGTGGGAGTAGACAATTGTAGCAAAGCCTGGGTTGACAAAACTTAATAGAGAAGACGGCCCTTGAGCTCATGAAAGTTGCTTGTTAAGAGGAAGACAATAAGTAAGATATGCCACTTTTTTTATATTGTGGATCAATCACAAATTTATCTCCAAAATTCTTACAAGCCAAGACTTTTCCCCCAAGACACAGACCCAAATATTCAACTGACTTGACAAATCCATCAATTCAACATGTTCAATATATGATTTATGATCTTTCCTTACAAACCTGGTCTCCTTTACTGTTATCAGATATTCCATACTGTTTCTCAAGTGAGAAATCTGAGTCAACTTTACTCTCCTTTCATTACCAAACTATTGTCAAGTCCTTTCCCATTAATTTTGCCCCCAGTATATCTTTCAGATAAGTCCATGTCTTTCAGTTTTCTCCAAGACAACCGTAATTGAAACCATGTTCATCAACTACTTCTACTCTTGCATTACTTGAGCACTTAGAAGCATGCCTAGCACATACTAAACGCTCAGTAAATATATTTGAATGAAAAAATGATTGACTGAACTGGCTTCCTTAAACCCCCTTTGCTTACCCTCTAATTCATTTTCCAAGGGGTAGACTGATCTCTTTAGTTCTCCAATATTATCATGTCATTCTCCTAATTAAAACCCTACATTGGCTTCCCATTGCTTTAAAAAGAAAATAAGCCTTAAAAAGTCCTGCATGAATGGATTGGTTAATGCTCTATCTTGTACAAATCAGGGTGAGAAATGTGAGTCTATGCACATGTAATTTATTACCACTGTATAGGATTTGCACTGTGATGTCATCCTCCACATTGAATAATTGGGAACTCTGAGCATGCCATAACTTAGTGGGTGCAAGAAGACAGAGAAGATCGGGGGGAAGGTTGTAATCCCACATGGCACACATTTTTTAAGATAAATTTTTTGACTATAAATATTTTCAAAGTAGAGAGAAAATAACAAGCTTTATATATTCATCACAGAGATTTAACAATTATCAATATTTTGCATAGGGGAAATCCTAAACTTCATGCCACTTCATTTCAGCAAGTTTTAATGGGCATCTTTAACAATATGCACACTTTCTTGCAAACTACAATGTGAGTACCACACCTAATAAAAACAGTAAGAATTCCTTGCTATTAACTGATTCAAAAATTTTCTCAAAAATGTCTTTTTCACAGATGAATCATTAGAATCAGGATCCAAACAAGGTCCATATGTTGTTTTTGGTTATGTCTCCTAAATCTTTTGATCTGAAGCACTTTTTGCCCATCTTTTTAAAATCTTATCCTATTGACATCAAGAAACTGGGTTAGCTGTCCTATAGAATATCTTATCTTCTATAGGTTTCAGTTTGATTCCTTGGTGGTCTCATTCAACTCGTTTTAACAGGAAATTTTCTGTAAATTGGAAGTTAGCTCAAAAGACTTGTATAAATTCAGGTTTAATGCTCTCTCATATCTCCTCCCACCAAGAACACTTCAGTGATGCTGTGTATTTCACCTAGCATCACAGAGGAGGCACATATCTAATGGTCTGCTTCTTAGTGACAGTAAAATAGATGTGAGTTGAGGTCTACTACTAAAATAGACCCCTCCAGTATAAAGTTACTGTGGGGGACTGGAATTGGCTACCCCAAGATATGTCTCTTGGCATGAGGGTTATTTCAGGCTGGTTACTTTTAAAAACTGCAGACAGGAAAGAAACTCTGAAAAGTAGAATTTACACACCTTTTGTTAAGAGACATTTACATTGTAAAGGAAATCTCCATCTGTAAAGGTGTCTCCCTTTCTGTACCAGGAAGAAGGCAGAAGGACCTTATCTCTAGAAACTCTTAATCAATGCAGAAGGCAAGGACTCAAGTCTGCATAATAACCTGACTCCTGTTTACTGTACTTGTGTGGCAATCTCCCATGATCAACTCCCCCTCCACCTGCAATATCCTCCTTTGCCTTTAGCTGAAGATGATATTTAAGGTGGTGGCTTCAGCCATTTTGGTGAGTTGCTCAGGTTGCCTGAGCCTCTCCCATGTATACATGTTATAAAGCTTTGTTTAACTTTCTCCTGTTATTCTGTCTTATGTGAAATTAATTCGTTCTCTGGCCAGAAGAACCCAGAGTGGGTAGAGGAAATGTCTTCCTCCCCTACATTACCTAGCAAACTTTTACCCAATAGTTTCATTCTTTGATGATCTTTGTCTGAATTAGTTTCTTAAGAGTTACAAAATGGTGATTTTCTACCTCTACCAATTATTCTATATTTATTTGTTAGAATTTCTTTGTAAGAAAAACTTTTTTTGTCAACTAAGGCTCTTTGTTTACTTTCAAAAACAGTTCATATAGATAAAGCAGGACTATTCTTAATATTTTTCCTTTGATTAACAATAGTTGCTGGTCCAGGACCTAGTTGGTGTGTGTGTAATTTGTTTTTACAGCTTTGTTGAGATATTTCACATACCATAAATTCATCCATTTAGAGTATACAGTTCAGTGGTTTTTGGTATATTCACAGATCACAGATTTGTACAATCATCATAAGAACAGAATTTTAGAACGTTTTCAATACCGCTCCCCTCAAAATTCATAACCTTTAGCCGTCACTTCCCATTAGCCCCACTCCCCAGTCTTAAGCAACTACTAATTCAATTTCTTTCTCTACAAACTTGACTATTCTGGGAATTTCACATAAATGGAATCATGCAATATGTTGCCTTTTGTTTTTTTCACTTAGCATAATATTTTCAAGGTTTATATATATTGGTTTATATATATTGGTCCACGTACCATGCTTCATTCTTTTTATTACTGAACAATATTCTACTGTATTGATATACAATATTTTGTTTATCTATTCATCAGTTGACAGGCATTTAGGTTATTTCCATTTGGGTGCTATTATTAATAATACTGCTATGAACATTTGTATACAAGTTTTTATATGGACTTATGTTTTTATTTCTCTTGGGTAGATACCTAAGAGTGGAATTGCTGGGTCATATGGTAATTCTATGCTCAGCCTTTTGAGTAACTGTCAGACTATTTTCCAAAGTGGATGTATTATTAATACATTCTCACCATCAATATCTGTTATGATTTTTCCACCTCTGCATTAACTTGTTATTGTCTGTTTTTTATTTTAGCCCTCCCAGTGGGTATGAAGTAGATTTTCATTGTGGTTTTGATTTCCATTTCCATAATGACTAAAATTGCTGAGCATCTTTTCATTTGCTTATTGACCATTTGTATGTCTTCTTTAGAGAAAGGTCTATTCCAATTCTTTGCCTATTTTTAATTTTGCCAAAGTCCTATGGGATTATGGCCCACTCTTATGACCTCGTTTAACATTAATTATCTCTAAAGATCCTATAGATACAGTCACACTGAGGGTTAGGTCTTTAATATATGAATTTGGGAGGAACACAATTTGGTCCATAGAAATCACACTGTCTTAATTACTGTTGCTTTGTAGTTAAGCTTTGAAATTATGAATCCTCCAACTTGAGTGAGTTCTCCATCGTTTTCCTATTCTTTATTTCAGTATTTCACTCTAATCTTTATTATTTTTTTACTCTTCTAGATTCTTAGGTTGGAAAGTTAGGTCGTTGAGATCTTTCCTCTTTTTAAATATAGACATTTGCTGCTATATGTTTCCTTGTGAGCACTACTGTAGTTGCATCCTATGAGTTTCAGTATGTTGTGTTTCCATTTTCATTCATCTCAAAGTATTTTCTAAAATTTCACTTGTGATTTCTTCTTTGATCCATTAGGTAATTAGGAGGTTGTTATTTATTTTCCACATATCGTGAATTTCCAAAATTTTCTTGATGTTGATTTCTAATTTAATTACATTGTGGTCAAAGAACATACTTTGTATGATTTTAATACTTGTAAATTTATTGAGGCTTGTATTATGGCCCAGCATATTCTCTGTCCTGGAAAATATTCCATATGCACTTAAGAATGCGTGTTCTGCTGCTGTTGAGTGATGTGTACTATAGATGTCTGTAAAGTCTAGTTGGTTTTTAGTCTACCTTTCCATTTCCTTGTTGATCTTTGCCTACATGTTCTATCCATTATTGAAAGTGGGGAATTGAAGGCTTCAATTATTATTGTTGAATTGTCTATTTCTCTCTTCAGTTCTGTCAGATTTTGCTTCATATAGTTTGAGGCTCTATTAGTAGGTGAATATGCCTTGTAGATGTTTGGCAAGTATTCTTGGAAATATCTTATTAGTTATTAGCTTATTTAAACAACACTGGTAGTTTATTGGTTAAGATTCGGAGTACTCACCACCCTGGCTGAGTGTTTCCTGGTCAGGGAACCATATTACTCATCTGTTGGTTGTCATATTGTGGCAGTTGCATGTTGCTGTGACGTTGATGCTACACCATTGGTATTTCAAATACCATCAGGATCACCCATAGTGAACAGGTTTCAGCAGAGCTTCCAGACTAGACAGACTAAGAAGGACCTGGTCACCCACTTTTAAAAAATTGGCCACGAAAACCCAATGAACAGCAGTGGAACATTGTCTGATATAACACCAGAAGATGAGAGGATGGCGCAAAAAGATTGGGCAGAGTTCTTCTCTGCTGTATATAGGGCTGCTGGGCGTCAGGCACTAACAACAGAATTAGATTGTTTTACTAACTTAAAGGCAATGACTCTGAAATTCCTATTCTATTATATTTATTCTACAATAGAGATTCTACTAATATTTCTTGTAGACCCTGACCACTTTCTCTCCAATTAATAAAAATTAGTAAAATTTTATTATACATCCAAAATTCCTATATCCCAATGAAATAGCTTGCATTAGGAAATGTGTGAAATAAGCTAATTCCTGACAAACATGATACTAGTTCAATTCACTCTTTCTCTTTCAAATTAAATTTTTTACAATAATCAAATTGACACGTAAATATGAAAACCACCACGATATAAAATTTTTAAGGATGAGGCAATGGAATGAAGAGTTAAAATTTATCAAATATAAACACTAATCTAAAAAAAATGCAAAAATTAAATGTAGTCAAGAAGTAATCACAAAATGAGGAATGGACCACCTTTTAAAGAAGTTCATGCCTTCTAACTGATGCAAGCATAGGCTCTAAGAATACTTTGCAGTTATGTTATATTAAAACATTGGAACTGTGGAGAACAGGAGAGAGGAGCTGGAAAATTCATGTCCCTGGCAACCTGGAGATTATATGATCACCAGTTAAAGTAATGAAGATCCACATGGGGCAAAAAGTAATAGGGAGATATAAATAGGAATATAAAGCTGAAGATAAATGTATCACCAGTCAGGGTTCATTTGTTAATCTCTGTCTTCTGTAACCAATATCCACAGCTGTGAACAGAAGATGGAAGACAAGACTTGAGCTACATAAGGTGAAGAGTTGGGATTACTGTCTCTACATAAAGTTCTATATATTAACTCCATATATAGTTCAACCTCAGCAGAAGAATGAACTAGACAAATATCTGTCCACAGGGAGAAAGAAATGACATAGAAACATGTCTGACTTGACCTGAACAGAAAAAAAAAAAAAAAACAAAACTTTACTGAGAATTTATAACCACAGTTTTTCTCTCATCGGATTAGGATTAAAATTTATGATAACTATATGGTTCCAGAAACTGAAAACTCAGAAACTAATTTATAGTTGTTCCATGATAGGGGTGTCCCAGAACACTGGAAAGAAGCCACCGCAAATCCTTTCTAAGAGATTTATAGACTTATAATCCAAAATTTACATAATGCCCCAGGAAACAGGTAGCCATCAGTGAAACCAGAACAACACACTGCAGATTTTGACTCCCAGGAACTTCAAATTTTAAAAATGTATGATGTAATAAAAAATAATTAAACTTTAAAGAAATAAGATTGGATCAAAAAGATGAACAAGTAATAAAATACCATTAAAATATCAAATGATGTGGAAAAGAACTAAAGAGATAGCTAGAGATAAAAAATATAATTGAAATTATAAACTTCCATATTGGCTAAATAGCAAAATACATACTGTTGAAGAAGAATGAGTAAACTGGAAGAAGTGGTTGACAAATTTAGCAAGAATGTAGAGTAGATGGAAAACATGAAAGATAAGTTATGAGATATGAAGAAAAGAAGGAGAGGTTTATAAACCTAAGGAGAGCTTTAAAAGGAAAGAATACAATGGAAAAGATGAAACGTTCTAAAGAATAGTGAGTGAGAATTTTTAACACAATGAGATATGGAAATTCAAGATTCTGGCATCTCAAACAAGACAAATAAAAATGTATCCACATCTAAAAACCTCTTAGTGAAGCTGTAGGGAATCAAAGACCAAGAGAAGATTTAAAAAGAATCAAAGGAGAACAATGTAGTTACATAAAAATGAGTGACGATAAAAATAGCAGCAACAATAGACTGAAGTTAATATTGCTAAGGTACACAGAGAAAATCACTGTAGACCAAGAATTAATGTCCAGCTTAACTATCATTCATGGCCAAAATGGAAAAAAAGACAATTTTAGACAAACAAAAGTGAGAATGTTTACCATCAACTAAAACATTTTCTTAAGGTTCTATTTCTGAAAGAAAGAAGGATCCCAGAAGGAAGTCTGAGATACAAGAAGAACTGATGAGAAAATAAATTGGTAAAAACAAAAAATCCTAAAGAAATGTTGAGTGTATAAAACAATAAGCAGAGTGAATCTAAAAATACTGAACAATAGTTTGTAAGTCAGGAGGTTTGATTTCAAATGCATTTCTCCACTGTCTTCTCAATAGCAAGTGTTGTTCTTGGCATGCTCAATGACATTTGTTCAAATTGATTTGAATACAACCTCTTTTCAGTTGTTCTATTTTCTGTTTGTAAGCTTTTGGATAGTTTAACATAATATAGTTCGATGTGTGTCTTACTGCATTTATTTTGGTAGGTACATTGAGGGCCTATTTAATTTGCTCTAATCTTAGTCTTTTGGAAAGTTTTCTTCCATTATTTCTTTGATAATATTCTCCCTTCATTTTTTTCTATCTCCACCTTTTGAAATTCTAATATTTCAGAGTCATACTTTATAGATTAATACTCTAATTTTCTTAGATTTTGTTCCTATTTTTCATTTGCTTTGCATTTGTTGTGTACTTCATCCTCTGCGTTTGGAGAGATTTCTTTATCTTGCAAAGGTTTTCTTCTTGATGTTTATTATATTATTTGTTTTTGAGCAATGTTTAGGTTCTCTGTTTGTTGTTCTGGTCCTAATTTATGTGCCTCCTTAGGTGTGCTCAGTCACATCTGCCTCTGGGGCCTTGACTACTTACTGTATGGGAAGCACTCACAGGTCACCTCTCTTCCTTTCCTAGCACAACCAAATGTCTTGGCCTCCTTCAGAGTGAGGCCAGGTTCCTCTAGGGTGTCTGTCAAGGGGGGAGCTCCTACAGATTGGATGCCCAGGGCCGGTTCCACCAAATCCAGTGACACTATCTGCAAACTGACCTGAAGTTCATAAGATCTCCTATAGCAGCAACTACATTACACACTCTGAAGAGTTAATCTGAAATATTTACTCTAAATAGTTTCATATATCTAGTCTCTTCATCTTGAGAAAGGACTAATTTAAATATTTTTACCTAGTTATTCATTAACTTATGTCAGAAAAAGGCTCTTAAATCAAATGCTTCAGAGAATTTGCTTGATTAAGCAATTACACTGCCTTGAGGTCCACATCACTGCCTCCAGGCAAGCTTATTTTGGTTTTTATTGGCCTATAATTTAACTGACACAGGAAACATCTTACAAGGAGGCCCCATCAAATAAAACCCAGCTAAAAGTAAAGGAAGAGAACCTTTCTTCAAATAGGGATCTAAAGCTGCCCCAGAGAAATCTAAGAATTTAAAAGAGGCCAATTCAAATGGGAAAGATGTCACAAAGCAATACATATAAACATATCTATAGCTAACATTTGTTTTGATCACACATTCCTCTAGGAAACACATGGCAACTAGGAAGAAAATCCTATTTTCCTTGCCAGCAGTTAAAGGGCTAACCTGCCTTGGAATCCAAAGTATTAGGGGTGTTGTATGTGTTTTAAAACTCAGCAAGTGCCACTTTACATGAATGGTAGAGATTCACTTTTGCAGTAATAATAACTGTTTCTATTATAGAAATATCATTTGCTGAATATAGATTTCAGGCAAAAAACCAGTATGTGAAATAGTAGACTTCAGGTCTAATTAAGTGCAGCACTTTGGAGGGCGGTTACATGTGGGCACCCTGGATTTAATATTTTACTTAAGCATAGTTTGTTTTGTATAGCAAAGGAGGGAAAATATAAAAGCATAAACTGAAAGGGATCCCAAAGGGTTATATATTACTTCTCGTTAACCACTGGAAAGTTGTACGACCCACCTGTTATGGGGTTGTTCGTTCTTTGCCAAAGAATGAGGGTGAACCAAATTATTCTAAGTAGTTTACTTCGATTTCCTACAACCATTTCTATCAGGAGACAGAAAAGTATTTTGGGAACAATAAAGTGCTAGGCAAATGCAAGCTTTTAAAATTAGTATTAAGACCCATTCTCTATTCCCAGAAGGAGAAAATGACTAGACGTTTTGCATCTTATAAAAATCCTTGTAACCCTGAATACACTAATATGTAACAACACATTCAGCTTTCTCTATGCAACTAAAACTTACATTTCACTTTTTCCTAATTAGCCTTACTTCTCAGTCTGATTCCATTCTCCCTACTGGACAATTGCCAAATTTACTATGCCATGAATTTAAAACAAGTAGGAAATTAGCAAAAACTGGGTTGATTTTTGTTAAATTTTTAATATTTTCTTAACAGATAAAGGTCAATATCTATTCAAGTTAATCATGTCTAATATTTACATTTTAATTTTTACAACTTTTAATTACGAATACTTTAACATGAAAATTAAAAGAATACCCGCATCATCAGGTGATCAATTTAGTCAACATTTTTAGCTTTTTCTCATAGTTGGTTCTCTCTCACACAGCCACATGCACACATATACATTTTGCTAAATTATCTGAAAGTAAGTTGCAGAGGCTACATAATAATTATACCATTATCTCAGAAAAGATAACAATTTCATAATCTCATGCAATGTCCAGTCCATGTTCAGATTGCCGTAGTTGTCCTTCAAATGTCTTACCGACAATCTATAGGCACTTATTTTAATTAATTTCTAGTTTAGCTCTCCATCTTTCTATTGAAAAATAAGTATAAATATATATATTTATATATTCTTATGTGAAAGGAAGCACGTTGCATGCAGTTCTACACCTTGTTTTGTTCACTTGAAATTGTATCCTGCTAATCTCTGTGTATCAGTGTACACTGGTCATCTTCACTTCTCCCACCACATGGGGTTACTGTGAGTATGAGTTAACATATGCAAAGTGCTTAGCACAGTACCTATAAAATAGCAAACTCTCTATAAATGCTAATTGTTGTCCTTTAGAGAGAATATGTAAGAAGCCTGTAATTAATGGAGAAAAACATCCTGTTGTTTTAAAAGAAAGGTATATGTAAATATACACACATATATGTAAATTTACTCCAAGATATTTACTAATGTAATGAAATATGATTGCAGACTCTAGATTGATTATCAAAAAAGAGTAGCAAAACCTATGTTGCTTATCGTCTCTAACTTTAGAGGCTGAAAACCTGTACTCAACTCTCTAGTCTCCACTACAGTTAGCGATGCCTTCTCAGTGAGAGTAGGTGAGAGTCCCAGAGTGAAGCTTGAAGACAAAGACTTCCAAGTTAAGGATGAAGAATGGAAAATAGAAAAAAATCATGCATTCCTCACTGATGCAGATCAAAATCAAAATCAAAATTTTAGGATTTTTCTGAAAACATAACGCTTTTATTTTAAATTCCATTTTTGATAATTTGCAGTCGAGAATATCAAAGAATATTCAGAAAAAGAATGATGAAGAACACTAATGCTACCCACCCTTCTGTATATTAACATATAATCAAAGCAAAAATAACTAAATTAGTATATCATGGGTAACAAGTAAGTGATGGATCAATGGAGGAAATTTAGAGTCAATAAATAGCTAAAAGTATAACACATGATAAATCAGGCATGACCAAATGATGGGGAAGGAAAGAGGTACTCAATTTTTAAAAAGTCGTTATTTGAAAAAAATGCAATTTGTCCACAAATCTTATGTACAGCCTTATAGATTAATTCTTGTGGTAGACTATGCCTGCATAGAGAAAGCAGTGTTCTCTGTTCTGTGCTGTTGCCAAACACTTTGCTCTAGCATCTTTCATATATGTTAGAACTGTTGACTTGCTTGTGTTTTAACACTAGCTCCTAAAATAGTACCTGTGGGCTCAATAAATGTACAATAAATAATTTAATGCATATCTCTTTAGCTGTTTCTGGCTGTGCTAAATTTAGATGAATAAGATAGACCTACCCTCAGAAACCTCACAACCAGGAGAAAGGACATGATAATATAAGAAAAGATAATACAAGTAAAACATTATAAATATCTTAAAGTAGATGAAGATAAAATATTCTGTGAATTGACAGTATTCAAATGAAATCAAGGATGACAGATGGGAACATTTATGTTTTTGTCAAATATGTGAATGAATATAATTTTAACATTCATACATACAACTATTCAGAAGAGTATTTTTACCTTTTAATGGATGGTGGACTACTTCAAACATCTAACCCCTACCTATAAATATTCCTTTATACATAGACAAAAACTTTGTGCACAATTTCAGGAGATTCAAGAATTCCCCTGAAGTTTGACCATGAACACTTAGTTTAGGACCCTTCATCCAGGTATTTTTAGTAAAGCTTTTATTAATATTTATGCAATAAATAATCTAATTGTGTCCCCATATAGACTAGCAAACATCATGTAGAAATTTTTTTTAATAGGACAGGAACAATGTTGCAGATCCACAAAATAATGAATGTATGTTTCAAAATGCAAGCATAAACATTACATTTCAGTGTTTAGGTAAGCATTTTGCTTGCAAAACAGGTTAATAGAGTATGATAATTTTAGAGTTACGAAACTATTTCTAAATGATGACTTTTCAGCACTGCTAATGAAAACGACAACTTTTCCAAGAATTACATCATGAAAACTTAGCACAATTTAAAGGTTACTTTTACAAAGGTTGATAGTTTCCAGGATATGGAAAGCATTTTGTCCATACAATTCTGACTGAATATTAATTTTAATGCAAAACTATAACTGTTCAATTGGATCATGCAGAAATGGACTTAACAAAATACTTCTGTAGAAGGGGGAGGTTGATGCATTGACATAATTTGTAATATTTTATGATGACTACATAGATAATTTGGGTTGAATGATAATCTGTTTTTTGTTGTTGTTATTGCTGTTGACGGACACACATATCCTGGTGCAGAAAGAACAGGAAGACGTCTTTGAAATTCAGGACTCATTTGGTGAATGTTATTAAGGCACAAACCAACATTCAGGTCCTTGGGTTCTTCCTCTCCCAACAGTTTTCATTTTTCTATATTCCCTAGCAGAGAAACACTAGTTCCTATCGTGGGGTTCTAGGAAAACAGTTATTTCTTACGATCTTCTACCCTTACCTTTGTAGAAATTCAAGGCAGAAGAAGCAGAGAAGGAGATCTAAGGGCAGAAAATATATGAGGGAGTTTGTGCTCAAGTGTGTTCAACTGAAAACAAATGTGTCTCAGAAATTAGCATTTCCAGGTCTATAAATCATTTTGTTGAACATCTACTGGTTCTGAAAATGTTTTTTCAAATATATATCCAATATTAAACTCTAGGCCATCATCGATTCCTTTGTCCATGAAGGTGAAGGGAGTAGAGACTTGGCTTACAGAGGACTAAGGCAGAATCAGAGAGAAGAGAACCACAGACTCAATGACATTTATTCACATTCAATAAACAATGCTCCTTTTTTCATGAAATAACCAGATGGGGATCAATACACTATAAATGAAAATTAGAAATTATCCAACGGGGGGCTGGCCCTGTGGCCGAGTGGTTAAGTTCGTGCACTCTGCTTCAGCGAGGCAGGATTTCACCAGTTCGGATTCTGGGCATGGACCTAGCACTGCTCATAAGCCATGCTGAGGCAGTATCCCACATAGCAGAGCTAGAAGGACCTACAACTAGAATATACAACTATGTACTGGGGGGCTTTGGGGAGAAAAAGGGGGAAAAAAAAGAAGATTGGCAATGGATCTTAGCTCAGGAGCCAATCTTTAACAACAAAAAAAAGAAATTATCCAACAATGCTTTAATCAACATATGGAGCTATGTGGTTATAACATATTTCTTAGATACTTATTGGGAACTTTGTCTATTTGGAGTATCCATGTCATACAGTTCTTTTAAATAATCATGTCTTTATATGTATGGTGCTTCACGATTTATAAAGCATTTTCACAAACATGGTTTTATTTAAACCTCAACTTTTGAGTAGCTCATTCCATTTTACAAATGAGGAAACTGAGGATTTTCAATGACATGTGCCTAGTAAATGGCCAAGGAAGGATGTTAATCAAGGTCGTTTAACTATATCTTGTTATTTCCATTTCAACATGGTTACATGCATTTCATGATACATAAAATGTACTAGTTTCTACATTTTTCATTATGAAGTAATTTATCAGAATCCTCAGGTGCCATTCTTATTTGAAAATTCAGAAAAAAATATATCCAATATAAGCATTTTTAAGTGAATGGGATATTTTGATTATCTTAAGGATTTTATTTCTTGAGAATGAATTCAGTTGGTGTTCAATTCTCCTTAAGAGAGATATTTATAGATCACAACTACCTTTCCAGATTGCTGGTTTCTTTCCAAACAAAATTTCTTTTTACTTTTTTTCCCTCTGGCACAAGTTTCTGCATGTAACAGCAGGAATACAAATTATGTCCAAAGCACTACGTAGTTGGCAGAAGTATTTTCTCTTCTGTTATAAATTTATCAAACACTTTTCAAAACAGTAAATCCCTGAAAACAAGGGCTGAATTCCAAATAGAATCATCATAGTTATGCCATTTACAATGTTTTAGTTAAGAGAATCTTCAACTATCTATTGTAAAGATCCTAAGTTTGAGAGCAATAATAATTTGCTATGGGTTTTAACAGGCAGACTAATTTTCAGCATCAGCAACTCTGTTTTTGTCTTGAAACTTTGGACTAATTTTTCACTATGGGAAATGCATTGTTAATTAGTGATCAGTGCCTGCATGGGTCTTTTCACTCAACCTACGAATATGCATGCCATTGCAGACAGTAGCATCATCATCAAATCGGGAGCATAATGGGACAGATGGAGGAGAAAGGAAGAGCTTTCAGGAGTCAGAAGACAAAACTGAGTGCCTACACAATCATTTATAATGTTCTTATGTGTGCAAATTCAATTAGAGGTACAATATTGATTAGGTAGTTGATGTCACAGATAATACATTATGGAAAAGTAATTAAACATTTTCAATTTTTCATTTTTTAAATATTCACAGCACTAGAGCAGAATTAAAGATGAGTTAGTTAGGAAGTAAATGGTACTGATGAAGGAGAGAAATGAGTTGAGTACAGACAAACAGCCAAATGAGCATTTTTTCTGTCGTCAAGTATTCAGCAAGCATTTATCGTGTCTAATATTTGTTAAGTACTCTGTCAAACAAAACAGATACAAAGATGGACACAGAGAGTAAGACATAGTTACTTTCATCAAAGGGCTCTCACCTCTTTATAGCAATGAACAGACACTCATCCTCTGAAACACCTTGCACCATTGCTCAAATTCACTCAGGAATTTATTTGGAGTTATGGAGATATAACTGAGTATGTTGAGGTAACTCCAGCTGCTACATCTCTATTGACCAATTGACACAAAATACTTACTAGTATAGTAGTGCAAATGGCCATAATCAAAGCACGGTTTTATTAAGACCTTTCACACTCTGAATATTTGACCTTTGTCCTCTATTTCTAAACTATGCTTGGAAATATTAACCAAAAGGAATCTCAGAAGAGTTTCCGGGCTCTTGACTGTTTATTAAATAAAAAGATACCCTGAAAGCTCAAATGCAAGCTTGAATAATCATTACTAAAAACACTGAAATACACAGGAGGTGGAGATGCTATGAAAAGTTCCAATTTATGAATATAGAGGTAGAAAAGAATAAAAGAAATGCACATAGAGTAGGTGGTGTTTATTTCTTGGGGTACAAAATAAAGAAGTCTAGCAGCTGGCGAAAGCTTGAGAAAAAAAATCAAATCAGATGTGGAACAAAAATCAGTACAGTTAGCACCATTGATAGGAAAGCATTTTGAGTATATAAAAGAAATAAAAGAATATAGTCTCCAAGGGTAAGGAGAAATAACAGTACAGAAAATATGTACACAAATGTAGGGCTTTTCATAGCAGATTTTTATGGAAAAAAATAAATTAACCAGTTAGCAGCAACTTTCTGTAGAGAAAGAAGAGAAATATATTTAACAGAGAGACACAGACATCAGTCTGTACTTTATGTTGAAGAATAATTTGAATAATCTAACAAATTGAAATTCTCTGCTAAAGTTTCCCATCGTGGAGAAGCAATAATTCAGGAAATACATAAACAGAATCCACCTTGAGACAGAAAAGTGTGTTTTGGAATAAAATGACACATTGTCCATTTAGGGCTCTCTGTCTGGCAAATCTGCTTGTTCAGAAGAGAAAGAGCCTTAGGCCATAAAAGAAAAGAATAAGGAGGAGGAGGAGGAAGAGAAAGAGAAGAAGAAGAAGGCAGCTTCTAAAACAGCCAAAAAAGATTGCAAGATTGCGTAAAGTCATTAAATACTCAATAAACAGTTCCCAGTACAGCGCCTGATACATTTGTCAATGATTGAATTGGTTAAAAAGGAACTTCCTGGACCCTCATTCTACAGCCACTTAGCCTTTATTTTAAACACTTTTCTAACTTTGCCATCTGTTTTCTTAGCTCACAAGAGTTTAGAGGAAGAAATAAGTAACCTGATAAGAACAAGTAAGAGCTGACCTTCAGATATTGAAGAAAGGGGGAGGAAATAACATTTGAAAAAGCCTCAAGAAAACTCAAAAATCAGTCACTTAATGTTGGAATATACCCTTGAAACAAATCTGGAGAAAATGGTGTTCAGGACAGAAATTATTACAATCATGAACTTATTTGAGTCATCCATTCTTTCAATACATATTATTGATCACCTACTTTCAGTGTTTCTCAACCCTTTTTTCATTTTCACCCCTTAAGGAGCCTTTTTAGACATTAATTTTTTTTCTGAACTGCCACCCCCAACCCCTGCCATGAAAATGTAATACTACAGATATACTGTTTATCTTTTTATACACAATAGCCCTTTGGAGGGTCCTAAATCATTGAAATCTAAATTTTTTCACCCCTCAAGAAGCAAGCTTTGACCCCTGGAAGGCAATATAACCCCCATTTAAAATGTGTGCTCTACCTTGAGCCAGGCTCTTTACCAGGCACTAAGGTATTTAATGGTGAGCAAAACAGACAGGGTCTCTGACCTAATGGAGCTCACTGTCTAGAGAAGGAGATAGTTAATATAGGTTTGGTATAGTGACAAATGCCAGGGCCTACTTCTGAGCCCATATTACCAGTCAGGGAGATAAGAAGAGACTTTTTTGAGAAAGTGACACTTGAATTGTGATCTGAAGGATGGGTAGGATTATCCAGTAAAGAAGGGAAAGAAAAGCATTCAAGGTAGAAAGAACAGTATGTACAAAGGTCCTGTGGCAGGAGGATGCATGATAAGAGCAAGAGTCCTAAAATGATCAATATGGATACAGCAATGAGGACATCAAAGAGGACAATGTACAGTAAGGCTGGAGAAGAGAGTTACAGGTTATATTAAGGATTTTAGTCTCTATTCTAAGAACAAGATGAAAAAAATGAATGGCTTTAAGTAGAAACAGAGTCCGTGACATGATCAGATTCATAATAAACATACACATAAAAATTGAATTATGTTCAAAGTATTCTGTTTATGAATGCCTCGAATTACAGAAGCTGTAAAATTTTCAGTGCTTTCCATTAAAGTGACTATGTTTTAAAAATCAATGCTTCTATGGTAGATTTCAGTTAATATAGAAAATTAGATTGCATGAAACAGTTAATTCTCAACAATACCAGGAAAAGCAGGTATTTTTCTATTTAAAATTGGATGACTCATTGTGACATATGGAGTAATAAAGAAAATGAGGAATGAATGTATGCAACAGATGATTATTATGTTTATGACAAGTATGTTAAGTACGACAAGTACACTGGTTACAAAATAATTGATGAAGAATAAATGCTGATAAGCATAAGATATGCCATCCTAAAAGCTGTAAGAGCCTCTCCTGAACTGATATACTACGCTATCCATATTTCAGTAAACAACAGAATGGTTTCTTTTACCTTTGAATGCACTTGTTTCCTAGCATACAAGAATTCCCAGGGGACAGCTCCGTGGCCGAATGGTTAAGTTCGCACGCTCCGCTGCGGTGGCCCCGGGTTCGGATCCTGGGCGCGGACATGGCACCGCTCCTCAGGCCACGTTGAGGCAGCGTCCCACATCCCATACCTAGAAGGACGTGCAACTAAGATATACAACTGTGTATGGGGGAGGGGGGGAGTTTGGGGAGATAAAGCAGAAAAAAAAAAAAAAAAGATTGGAAACAGTTGTTAGCCCAGGTACCAATCTTCGGGGAAAAAAAAAAGGAAGATTGGCAACAGTTGTTAGCCCAGGTGCCAATCTTTAAAAAAAAAGAAAAAAAATTCCCATCAGAAACCAGGCAATTTTAAGAAATGATGTTAGCAGTCACTCAGTCCCTATTCTTTGGTACTACAAGAGGAGGTGAGACTTAAAGAAATTGGAAATTTGCTTAAATTTAAGGTTCTATTAAGTTTCAAATATATCGTTGATTACTATTCTCAGTATGGATATGTGTTTATGCATGTCTGCGTGCATATAACATTGAATATTAGGCAATAAAAAAATAAAAAATTACCCTTTGAGGCTTTTCTATACTTTAATTTTTTCAGATACTACCATAGCAGAGAAACACAATTGTTCTATTTGTTTTGTTTTGTTTTGTGTGAGGAAGATTGGCCCTGAGCTAACATCTGTTGCCAATCTTCCTCTTTTTTGGCTTGAGGAAGATTGTTGCTAAGCCAACATCTGTGCCAGTCTTCCTCTATTTTATATGGGATGCCGCCACAGTGTGGCTCGACAAGCAGTGCTAGGTCCACACCCGGGATCTGAACAGCAAGCCACTGAAGCAGAGCATGTGAACTTAATCACTATGCCACCAGGCCAAAGAGCAGACTGTGCTCCCAATTGAGGCTCTCAGGCTAACCAGGAAGTATACAATATGAAAGAAAGTCAGGGAGGTCTAGAAGTTTGTTTTCTATGCCATTCCAGAAAAACCGCACCTTGTTCCAACCTAGTTCAATTCAATACTTTGGTCAAATATGTGCATACAATACAACCTTTGACCAAAGTACTTCCTGCAGTTACTTTTATTTTCCAAATGAGGTAAAGTTCTACAAAGTGATCAACAACTTTCCACAGCCTTCCTGAAGATGGCAGAAATACTGCTCTATGCCATTCTGAAATACAAGGATAAGCTCCCATACCAACAGAGCCCCTAAGCCAATGCCAGGGCCCTTGGAAACTATCCAGTAAATGAGAAGCCAGATCAGAAAATATTTACCGAGAGGATTCACAAAAGGTCAGTCAAGATGGGAACTCCAAGGACATTACAAATGACTCTAGGTTGGGTCCAAGGAGTCATGTGTGAATTGAAGTATTGAAAGGCCTGGCAGGAGTCAGACCGACATCCATGCCAGTCTTCCCAAAGCCCAGAAATTCATGGCCCACACCAGAATGGTCTCCACTCAGACATCCTGGCACTCCCTCCGGCAGCATGCTGAGTCATAGGATGTGGCAAATAGTCCAGCAATTATCATTCTGGCATTTCACAAAGTAAAAATGATGAGGTTGCTTTTGTTCCATTTTGTGAAGACAAAACTAACAAACAACAGAACAAAAGATGGCAGGAAACTTTTTTAAAGTTTCTTCACCAAACCCCTTTTTGAAGTCAATTAGAAATTTGTGTGGTGGCAAGAGTGTGACTGTTTTTTATAAATAAAAGAGAAAGAGTAGTGTGTTAAAGGGCTTGTGAACAGCTCTGAGGGTTGCTTAATGATCTGGGAGCCTGAAAATGTTCTTGCTCGGGGAGCTTCCTCCCCGTTTATGAAGACCCTCCCCCCCTTTTTCTATAAGAAGGACACATCTCTGAAGTGGAGCAGTAACACATAGATGGTGAGTGGGCGGCAGCAATAGCCTTTCATTGGGCTCCGCCTCCCCTGCTGGCTGGCCCTCTGCACACTGCATCCTGCAGCACCTCCAAAAGAACCAGTTCTATGGAGCTAAAAGGCACCACAGTGCTCACTTTTGTGCCCTAACACTTTTTGAAATCACAATTTTAACTACTACAGTTTATAGTACTGTATTTATGTAGCATATTTATATAGCATAAATGTGGCCTTAAATTATTAAAATAAGCTTTCCCTCCTGTGGGGAAGTTGTTCTACAAATACATAGCTAGATATAATATTTTCATATTATATATCATGGTATATGATATATATCATAATACATAAAAATAAAGTTTACATATGTAACATTTTCATTTTGTAATTTATACATAACTGGTTGGCCATGGAAAATTTGCATTTTTATAAACCAGAATTCAAGACCAGAATATTAACTGTAGCATTCACATTGTCACACTTTTTTCTTTACGCAGGCAAATTGCTCACGTACTATCTTTGCCTTACGAAGAGCTTTTTCCAATGACATTTAGACTAAAATTAGCAAAAGTCAGACTTCTATCTTTATCCAGTGATATCTGATGAAGAGGGAATTTTGTGGCTTTAACCGACTGTCTTAAGGAAGCTATCTCCCAGCCGGCCAGTAGTTTCTGTAGAACATGGACCTATTCCCAATTCCTCAACAGAGCAGACTTTATTGATTTATTTCGCCTCACTAGATTTTAGTTTTTATATTGGAACCATGCATAATATCCAAGCTAACAAATGAGCAAAACTCTACTTTATTGTTGTTTTAAATTATGGGGAAAAAAGAAATAAAGAAAATGGAATTAATTATCTTAGTATGTTTCAAAAAGCTAAGAGGCACCCTCCCTGTTACCATGGATATGGGCATCCTGTTTATAATAATGGTCATTTCAAAGAAACTGAAGCTCATTAAAATCACCAACTACAAAGCAGCACTTCTATTGCAAAGTCCCATTAAATTTATAAAATTTATGTATTCTCAATATTTCACTTTCAATAGAGTCTTTAGTAGCAGTTTCTTCCTCCAATATGCTTTTCAAATGTCATTTTTAAATGATTAATATTTAGTGTATTTTTAAACAAAATACAGATTCTGTTCATTACAGTTCTGTTGGAGAAAATATAATTGTTTGACAGTTCAAAACATGTTTATATTTTTACACATATTGTGGTCATGGAAAATGGTTTAAAAATCTGTCAGTAAAAAAGTCAATTGTAGATAACATTTTGTGAGTGCTCACTATGTGTCTAGCCTTCTTTTAGGTGATTTCTACGTATTGAATAATTTGTATTTTAGGATGGAAATTTATTTGACAGCTTTAGCAGATACTGAAATAAGTAAATCACATTTTGACTATACAGAAAAATAAAATTTATTGATTGAATGTTCCACCCAGAGAAAGAGAATAAAAAGGAAAGGAAAGGCATTCCTGAGTTTTTTTTCTTTTTGGAAGATTAGCCCTGAGCTAACTGCCACCAATCCTCCTCTTTTTGTTGAGCAAGACAGGCCCTGAGCTAACATCATGCCCATCTTCCTCTACTTTATATGTGGGACGCCTACCAAAGCATGTCGTGCCAAGCGCAGCCATGTCCGCATCCAGGATCTGAACCAGCGAACCCCAGGCTGCCGAAGTGGAACGCGTGCACTTAACTGCTGTGCCACTGGGCCAGCCCCCTGAGATTTTCTTTTCATTAGGTTAATATGTTTCTAGTTCACCTTAAGATCCATTTTATTAGATTATAAAAAATAGTTATATCTACTAGGAAGTAGAATAATGACTGTAGCTAACAACTATTAGGTACTTTTTATCAGGCACTATGCTACATTACTTAAATATCTTACATTACTCAATCCACACAATACCGTTTTCAAAATTTTTATTTTGAAGATAAGAGAAGTGGTGCTGAGGAGGTAAATAATTTGTCCCAAGACACACAACTAAGAGTGATGGAGATGAGATTGAGACCAAATTCTTCTGCTGTTTTACTCCAGAACCCAAGGTCCCAACTAACTAAATTACATATTTTTATTATTATATATAATTAAACTATATAGTCTTGTTTTATAGATAACATATATTTATGTATCTTCAAACAGATCATCATATATATATCTTCATACATATATAATTTACTTATTTTTTTCAGCCTCTCACTCTGCAAACAGTCTTGGGGAAGAGAATAGGAACACAATGAAGGTGGTCAAGGTGGATATGATAGTCTGAAAGTTATATCTTTGGGCTCTATGGCAAAAAGAAAATGTAAGCCTAGGTCAACCTAGGCCTAAGAAATTCCTCAAGATTTAAAAGTAACAGGGCTAGTGAAGTTTTCTCCTCTAGACCATTTAAATTATAATGTTTTTATTTTTTGACCATTGAAAAGCCAACTGTGGATACCTAGAGCTCTCCAAAAGGAACCTAGCTCTTACATTTGCATTCTAACATCTTCTTTGAGTCAGGGTACACTGACAAAACTTAACCCCATATATGGATTTGCCTTAGTGTTGGTTGTAAGCAGTAGTAGTATCTCTTCTAATATAGGTCAACATCTCTATTCATGTATTCAAAAGTAATTATTCAGCACCTGTGATGTACTAGACAAAGTCCAAATTACTATAGATGCAAAGATTAGTAAGAAATGGCTTCCACATTATGTAGCTCAAAGTAGAATTTGGGAGACAGATACACACAGATCTAAATGATAATGTATTGTGCTAGGTGTTTTCAAAATGTCTGAACTTAGGGCTGTGGGAACTCAGGGAATGGAGTGACTGTGGAAATCTTAATGTTTCATACCATGGTGCCATTGGATTTAGTTAATGTATGTGAAAGGAATTCCCAATAAAGAAAGCAGGGCTTTTCTGTACAAGAGAACCTGTGCGGAGACAGGTCCAGAGAAAGCTACAAAGCGCAGAGGGACGAGGAGGAAGGAGAGCAGCAGGTGATGGGGTGGAGAGAAAAGTGTCAAGACCAGGCTATGAAGGAGCTTGAATTTTGTTCTCGAAGCCAGTGGTCACTAAAATCTTTTATTGTGCACCTCTGTTAGCATGAATCCCCCAATAAGTGCATATTTATCTATGTATAGGTGAACTTATGTATGTTATAAAACATTAAAAGTGCATATTTTGAAAGTATGATATAACAATGAAAATCAAATAGAGGTCCCGAGATTTTCTTCTCCCACCCCAATGGATCCTTCTTTGTCTATGCACTCCACTTTAGAAATGACTCCTTTAGGCAAAGAAAATTCAAGAGAGACTTGGAAACAAGGGAATGATGCCATCAGCTTTGCTTTTTTAAGAGACTAACTCAGGGAGTAGTGTGGAGAATGGATTGAAAGAGATCAAGTGGATCCTAGAGCGATGGTGCAAGAGAGCTGGTGGGACGCTGGGTCAAGACTATAGCCGAGTGCAGGTCCCCTGTGGGTGAGTGGGAGTGCCAAGACCATGCTGAGGTTTTACCCATCCATCTGCAAGGGCTACTCAGAACCATGTATACACAGGTCCTCAGGGAACTCATCTTCTGCATGCTTTATATTAAGACCTTGCTAAAGAAAGATACAGACATGAAATAGAAATAAAAAATAGAGAAGTATATATATAAAAATTTAAGAGTTCTGAGTAGTGAATAGGTGACTGCTCATCATACTAATTTCTGTATTTCTGTATATTATTGAAATATTTTTACATAAAAATATAGCTTATTTACATACTTACATTTTTAAATCAACTTCATTAACTAACCGAGAACTTTGATATCTATGATTATTAAACATTAAATTCTCCTTACAGAAATGAAGCAGTTTTGTTAAATTCCGTGAAATGTTGACATGTGAGAATTTCTTACCTTAAAACGACTAAACATTTCATACATCTGCAGATAGGTGCAAAATTGCTATCAACTCCCCTCTTCTGTTACAAAATTAATGAGTGTTCAGTGAAGCCATAACAAAGAATTTTCCTCTAGGCATGTTATAAAAACATTTCTAGTTCTAGTATGAATGCAAAGTCTTGCCTGAGATCCAATGATTTAAAATATGCACATTTTTGAAGATGATGAATGCCACACAAAAGTAATTCTTTTGATTTTTCTCATATTTAAAACCCCTGTCCTACCTTATCAAGTGCTGTCTTATAATGAATGCTTTCCCAAGGCAGGATTGAAAACCAATTAATAATTAAATTCAGAGCATTCTCATTTCATCTGATTACTTAAGGATATGGAGCTCCAATAAATTGTGAATATCACTAAAGTACTCGATCAATACTACTGTATCTTCTTTAGAAAGGATGATTTTGTCCAAAACTGATATTTCAAATTTCCTCAGGAATAAGGAATTTACTTTCACTATGATAGTTTTTCTATGTTATACAATAATGATTCATGGTACATTCAGTTTAATCTCAGTATAAGGGAAAAGTAGTGTTAGAAAGTGAGACACGAGCCTGTTAAAATGCATAGATAGAGTCATAGATTCATGAAATAATCGTTGATGCTCTTGAAGTTTCCATTATGCTCCTTATGATCAAAATTTAATACCTTCATTTTATCTTTTCCTCCTTCCAAGAGCCCCCATGAGAATTTTCTATATTTTATAGATACTTTTCAATTATATAATTAACATTTGTCATTAATCTTTATAAATGAAAAAATAACAATCCAAAAATATTAACAAACTGAGGACTTCTCCTTCTAACATCAAGAGTCCTATCTAAGAATTTTAATCTCACATTTATAGAACAACAATAAGAAGTTTCAAATGTAAAATTTAATAAAATAGATAAATAATGTTAATGGGCTTTTATAGGACAATAAGTCACATAGGGAAAAAACTGCAAATATTGGAATTATTGAAGGAAACATCCCTCTGTTTTGCAGATTCATGGAGAAAATGATTTGCATCAAATCTCATAAAAATGCATTTTACAATATGAACTCAGCTATCTGCATGTTTTATTTTGTAATTTTTATTTTTCCATTTATATGCCATAGTGTTTGTATCTGGTTGAAACTAAGTTCATTTTAATACAACTTCTAAAAATGTCAATTATGATGGAAAAAGAAATGAATACTTCAATTAAAATGCCATCATGCCACATTTTCATCATATTTAAAAATGCATGCAGAGAAGGACAGCCTTGAACAGCTGAAGTTTTGAGGTTACCTAGAAAAATTATATCACAGTCATTGGTTTGTGAAGAAAGCTCAGTCACCAAGGCTTGCTCATCATTCTTTGTAATTGATGATACCACTATATGAAAGGGAGTCTACCATAAGGTGGAATCTTATGCAAGACATAATTCCTTAAATCTCAGTTTTCCTCTCTGCAAAATGAAAAAAAAAGTCTATCTATCTGTCTGTCTATTACTTGCCTCAGTATTATTGAAATGATCACAGTGGTCAGCGTGCTTTATAACGCTTCGTGTAAATCACAAAATAAATGCAAATACACACAGGGAAGACAGCAGGAGCATAAGGTCTGTCCTTGCTAGAATACTGCATGGCTGTTACCCTACTTTGTAGATCCTGATTTTTCAGAACAGCAAGTATTTTTCCCAATTTAACAGCAAGGTTCATCTTACATCTATTCACATATTGCAACCAAGCCAGGAAAAAAAAAAGGCTCAGGAAAGGGGCTAATGCTGGCATATTCCATTCTGGGATGTGGAAGATTACATGTAACGTAGTAGTACACTCTGCAAGGATAGCTTTTCACCAACCCATCTATCTGCAGTCTGGACAGTAAGATTGCTAGACTGAGTAAAAGCCTGCTAGAAAGGTTAGTTTAGAAGCCTTCTAATCAGATGATTGAGTGGGTAAGACCCATAGACAAGTGGTTAAGACTAGCACCAGACAGATTTTTCTTCATTCAGGGATGAAAAAACAGAAAGTACAATCAATCTTCCTCTGCCCCCAATAATGACTTAAAAATAAATACTGTAGAACCAAAGTGACCATGAAAATTCAGAGGAATAACAGATTCCTGAAAAATTAGCTGTTGCTGTATTCAAAATAAGATTTTTGGAAATTTTAGTACATGGTGTCTATGAAGTTAGAGCAGAACCCTCATTTCTTTGTTTAAATAAAAGGTTACTGAGTATCTTATACGTGCCAGGTATTTTCGTAAGGCAGTGTTTGTCAATCCCTGCTATGCATTAGAATCACCTGAGAGATCTGAAAAAATAAGTGACGCCTGGGCCCCTCCACAGGCCATATTTGTCAGTGCTGCCCAGGTGATTCTGTGTGCAGCCAGGGCTGAGAGCCGCTTGGTTAGAGGTGAAGGATACAGCTGTGAACATATGGACACGATTCCAGCCATCATGGAGACATGGTTCTCGAGGTTAGAGTTGGATCATAAACATAAAAATATATAATTTTAGATAGCTATAAGAGCTATGTTAAAAACAAAATTTTAGATAGCTATAAGAGCTTGAGAGAGGGACTGGAGAGCACAGGACATTTTTGATCGAGAGGTTAGGAAAACTTCCTAAAAATGGTGACATCTGAACTGAGAGCTAAATATCAAGAAAACCCAGGCTTGCAATGATTTGAGAGGAGAGATTCATAGAAGGAGGAAACAGGTAGTGTAAAGGCCTTAAAGTGGTATGATTTTGATGGAGCTGAACAAAAGAAAGGAGGCCAGGGAGCAGGGTGAATGGTACAATAGAGGTGAGAGAGGCAGGCCAGGAGCAGGTCAGAAATGTCTCTTAGGCCATGAAAAGCATCCTGGATTTTTAAATTTAATGAGAAAGCATAGAGATTTTAGCAGGGGAATGGCATGATCTGATTTACATAGTTATAGACCATTCTGACTTTATGTGGAAAATAGACTGTTTAGGTGGACAAGAGGAAGATTATTAAGGGAATTTTAAGTGGTCCAGACTAGAGATAACGTGACTTGAACAAGAGTGAAGGAAGTGGAGACAGAGCAAGTAATATTCTGAACACTGGAGAAATGCTGATAACTGATGAAGCTGGGTAATGAGGTTTGCTAAGGTATTTTCTCTATTTTTGTGTATGTTGAAAATTTATGGAATAAAATGCTGCCTAAATAATAACTGAAGAATTCCTGCAGGCTTTTGAGGGAAAAGATTTTTACCTAAGAATTTCATATGCTTTATAGTTTTATGAAGAGAACAGAAAGACTTTCACAGGTATGTGAGGACTCAAATAATTTTCAAATTACTTTAGACAGACTTTCGCAGATGGAGAAAGTAATCAAAACTAAATTCGCGAATGGAAAAGTTGTGTATAATAGGTTTTTCCTTATTCAGTTTGGAGCTCAAATCCAAGGGTTCTGTTGGATTATGTGTCATCAGAACATTTGTGCAGTCTGATCTGACTCTGTCCATAGCAATGTTCCTGTTTTTGCTGTTTTCTCTGTCTCAGGAAATGTGTTTCTTGTGCCACATCCTCTAACCCACTATTTAGATGGAATTTCTCGCCAGGCTCATGACTGCTAAGATCTTTCAGGACCTTCTATAAAACTCGGAGGATAGATTCCCTGGAAATCCATATATCTCAGTTCTCTTCTCTTTGCACCTGGGTTTTTATTCCCTTGTGTCAGATTGGAAGTGTGGTGCAGCTTACACTCCAGTGGGACCCGGTACTGTGCAGTTTAGTTGTTCTGGGGCACTTTGGTTCCTGGAAGTGGTCCCATGTGAAGATATATCTGGGTTTTGCCTCATTCTGTTAGCTTAAGTCCACTGGAATTTAATTTAGCAATTGTCTCAGGTGACTAAATTAGAAACATAATTCGTCATACATCATGGTGGACACTTTTGATGGATGTGTCACAGATTGGTACAAAAAACCTGCTAGACTCGAAGTCCACAATCTAATATTTCAAGTTGTATGATCGAGTCATCCTCTCTCTGCTCTATAAGAGACAGCCACTCTACTATATCCTCTCTGGTGATTTGCCCGTTAGGCTAGATGGTTCCAAGCTACTGGGTTGGGTATATGTTCATATGCCAAACATTAAGGAAGCATTTCCTATTTCCTTTTTCACTTTGTTTTTTATTGAAGGCACTTTGAAGTTTGAAGAAATAGAAAGATGAAGATTGTGGGAGTATAGCAATAGTAATTTGGATTTGTGGGTTGAGTGAGAGTCATTACCTGTATACACTCAAGCCTAGCAAAAGCAATGATGGATTCTGTTATCTTCTAGAACTTCTTTAAATGCCTAAACTATTAACACAGTTGGATACTCTGCTGGGAATATTACTAATTTTTTTTCCTTTAACATAAGCAGAGGAGCATAGAGAAACAGGTTGGCCATTTTCTTTACAGAGAATTGTGATTGATGCTCTTCTGCATCTGTTAGACTCAATGTTAAATGACCCAAATCACTTAATTATTCAATCAAGAAGGATTGCTACACTGTCCCATAGCTAACAGTCTTTCCATCATTTTCTTTATTATCATCTTCTACTCAAATGTGTGAATATTCCTGAGTTAACTATGATAAAAATCACTATATGCTGATGTTTTTAACTTTATTAACATGCACAGTTAGTGAAATGTCTTATAACTTATTATACAACTAATGAAATATACACAAAAAATGAACAGAGATTGTTTCCAGGAAGTAGATATTCCAAGTATTTTTAAAAATTTACTTTTTATTTGCATTTTCTAAATTTTCCATATGAGCATGAGTTATTTTTATAGTCAGAAAAACTGATTTTAAGATTCATGTGTGTATGTATAATTATTACACACCCTATCATTACAATTATGCTTTTTTAAAAAAGCAAAACATAAGAAAATACAGAAAAAGTTAGTGGTAGTTTTCTCTTGGTGGCATATTTTATAGGGGATCTTACAGTCAATAAATATTTGTTGAGTAAATGAACAAATTTTCTTCTTTATCCCTTCTAACTTTAAATAGTTTTTGGTAATGAGAAAATGTTACATTCTTCTCAAGAAAAAAAATCAATAAAATGTAACATTGGTCATTGGTGTCAGCCCATAATAACTAATTTTGCCACCCTCAATAAAATATTTTATTGATAATTTCGGAGAGTGATGTCAGCATCATGGTGGAGTGGACTAGCCTGGGACTCTCTCCCCTCCAACATACAACAAAAAGGGCAACAATACTCCAACAGAAAATATCCTAACAACACAAAAACCTCAGAGAGACATGCAGCCACACGATGGAGGGCAGAGAGGCTGGAGACCCCTTCAGAGGAACTGCAACAGAGTAAGAGAGAACTTTGTTCGCTCCCCAAAAGATTGTGATTGCTGCTGCAGGATGCTCTGTGAGGGAAGGAGTAGGGGAGAGGTTGTGCATCTGCAGGATCACCTAGGACTTCCACAGGTCCTTGCAGCATAGAGGGAAGCCCTCTACTAGGGTGAAAGCTTTCACACAGGGTGATGTCATCAAGCCAAGACCCCAGAGATCAGATAGTGAGAGCTGATCAGGAACCCCAGACCGCACACAGGAGAAAGCGCCCCTCCCCTGACCCAACCGGCCCCATCTCGGCTGAAGGCAGAGGGCTGAGAATACACAGCTCTAGACCCCCACCCAGTGGCAATTGGCTGTAACTGCAACCGAATAATGTCAGAATGAGGAAGAGCCAACCTTCCAACATCAGACACTACATAAAATCTCCAGAACAGTGAGAAAATGACAAGCACCCAGAACTCAGTCCTGAGGACACAGAAATATGTAAGCTAAATGACAATGAATTCAAAATAGCCATCATCAAAAAACTCAACGAGCTAAAAGAGAATATAGAGAAACAATTCAATGAGTTCAGGAGCTACTTCACAAAAGAGATTGCAACTATAAAGAAGAATCAATCAGAAATATTAGAGGTGAAAGATACAACGGAAGAGATAAAACAAAATACAGATGCCCTGAAAGCTCCTGTGGACATCATAGAGGAGCAAATCAGCATAATCGAAGACAGACATGTTGAAATGCTCTAGACAGAGGATGAGAGAGAACTAAGACTAAAAAGAAATGAAGAAAGTCTCTGAGAAATATCTGACTCAATGAGGAAATGCAACATAAGAATTATAGGTATTCCAGAAGGAGGAGAGAAGGAGAATGGAACAGAAAGCGTGTTCAAAGAAATAAAAGCAGAGAACTTCCAAAATCTAGGGAAAGAGAGGGAAATATGCATGGAGGAAGCTTCCAGATCTCCTTGATTTGTCAATGTAAAAAGACCTACTGCAAGGCATATAGTAGTAAAACTGGCAAAAATTAATGACAAAGAAAGAATACTCAGGACAGCAAGGTAGAAGAAAATAACCTACAAAGGAACTCCTATCAGGCTTTCAGCAAATTTCTCTGCAGAAACCTTACAAGTTAGGAGAGAATGGAATGAGATATTCAAAACTTTAAAAGATAAGACTCTTCAGCCAAGAATACTCTATCCAGCAAAAATATCCTTCAGATATGAGAGAGAAATTAAGTCTTTCCAAGACAAACAAAAGCTAAGGGACTTTGTAGCCACGAGACACCCCTTACAAGAAATCATCAAGAAGGTCCTCATACCTGAAAAAAGAAAAAAAGGGAGAAAGAGGTCACAAAACACAGAGTAAGGAGATAAATATGTAGACAGAATCAGAATAGGATAGCAAATATTCAGCTATAGCATTAGGCTAAAGGGGAGGAAAATACCAAAAACAAAGACAATCTTGTCACTTTAACCACAAACTCACAACACAAGTTGGAATAAGATATGAGAAAAACAACTTAGGAGGGGAGGAAGAAAGGGACTGAATCAGTTTAGACTAAGGAAATAAGAGGCCATCAGAAAATGGACTATCTTATACATGAGATTCTTCATACAAACTTCAGAGTAGCCACTAAACTAAAAAGAAGAACACAGACACAAAAAATAAATAAGGAAAAAACAAATGAACACATCATAAAAAACTACATAATTCAATGGGTAATCCAAAATACACAGAACAAGAAAGAAAGGAAATGCAGGAAAACCAGAAAATGAATGATATAATGATAGCATTAAGCCCTCATACATCAGTAATCACCCTCAATGAAAAGGGATTGAATTCTCCAATAAAAAGACACAGAGTGGCAAGATAGAATAAAGAACAAGATCCAACAATTTGCTGCCTCCAGGAAACACATCTCAGTTCCAATGACAAACACAGGCTCAGAGTGAAGGGGTGGAAGATGATACTCCAAGCTAATGGCAAACAAAAGAAAGCAGGTGTCACAATACTTATATCAGACAAAGTAGACTTCAAGATAAGGCAGGTAAAGAGAGACAAAGAGGGGCAATATATAATGATCAAAGGGACACTCCATCAAGAAGAAATAACACCTACAAATATCAGTGCACCCAACACAGGAGCACCAAAGTACATAAAGCAACTATTAACAAACCTAAAAGAAGATATTAAAAAATAACACAATAATAGTAGGGGACCTCAACACCTCACTCATATCAATGGATAGATCATCCAGACATAAAATCAACAAAGAAACAGTGGAATTAAACAAAAAGCTAAACCAGTTAGACTTAGACATATATAGAACACTCCGTCCAAAAACAGGATAATACACATTCTTCTAGAGTGCACACAGAACATTCTCAAGGATAGAACATATGTTCAAAAACAAGGCAAGCCTCTAAAAATTTTAAAAAATTGAAATAATAACAAGCATCTTTTCTCATCATAATGCTATAAAGCTAGAAATTAATTACAAGAAAAAAGCTGAGAAAGGGACAAAGATGTGGAGACTAAACAATATGCTATTTAACAAGCAATGAATCATTGAAGAAATTAAAGGGGAAATCAAAAATATCTGGAGACAAATGAAAATGATAACATACCATACCAACTCATATGGGATGCAGCAAAAGCTATATTAAGAGGGAGATTCATTGCAATACAGGAACACCTTAACAAACAAGAAAAATCCCAAAGAAGCAATCTCAAATTACACCTAACTGAATCAGAAAAAGAAGAACAGAACAAACAAAGCCCAAAGTCAGCAGAAGGAGAGAAATAATAAAAATCAGAGCAAAAATAAATGCTATTGAAACAAAAAAGGCAGTAGAAAGGATCAATGAAACAAACAGCTGGTTCTTTGAGAAGATAAATAAAATTGACAAACCCCTAGCCAGACTTACAAAGAAAAAGAGAGAAAGCTCAAATGAACAAAACAGAAAGGAAAGAGTAGAAATAACAGACTCCATAGGGATACAACAGATTATAAGAGAATACTAAGAAAAATTATATGCCAACAAAATGGATAACCTACAGGAAATGGATAAATTCTTAGACTTACAACCTCCCAAAGCTGAGTCAAAAAGAAACAAACAATTTGAATAGACTAATCACAAGGAAAGAGATTGAAACAGCAATCAAAAGCATCCCAAAGAATAAAACCCCAGGACCAGATGGCTTTCCTGGGGAATTCTACCAAACTTTCAGAGAGTATTTAATACCGATCCTTTTCAAGCTATTCTAAAAAATTAGTGAGGATGGAACACTTCCTAACACATTCTGCGAGGCCAACATCACTCTGATACCAAAGCCTGACAAGGACAGCATGAAAAAGGAAACTACAGGCCAATATCGCTGATGCACATAGATGCAAATTTTGGCAACCTGAATTCAGCAATACGTCAAAAAGATCGAACATCATGATCAAGTGGGATTCATACCAGGGACACAGGGATGGTTGAACATCCGCAAATCAGTCAACGGGATATACCACATCAACAAATTGAGGGATGAAAACCACATGATCATCTCCATAGATGCAGAGAAGCATTTGACAAGATCCAACAGCCATTTATGATAAAAACAAAAAAATGGGGATAGAAGAAAATTACTTCAACCTAATAGAGGTCATATATGACAAACCCACAGCCAACATCATAATTAATGGGCAAAAACTGAGTGCCATCCCCCTGAGAACAAGAACAAGACAAGGATGCCCACTATAACCACTCTTATTTAACATAGTACTGGAGGTTTTGGCCAGAGCAATTAGGCAAGAGAAAGGAATAAAATGAATCCAAATAGGGAGTAAAGAAGTGAAACTCTCGCTGTTTGCAGACAACATGATCTTATATATAGAAAACCCCTAAAAATCCATTGGAAAAGTATTAGAAATAATTAACAACTACAGTAAAGTTGCAGGGTACAGAATCAACTTACAAAAATCAGTTGCTTTTCTATACTCCAATAACGAACTTACAGAAAGAGAACTTAAGAACACAATTCCATTTGCAATCACAACTAAAAGAATAAAGTACCTAGTAATAAATTTAACCAAGGAGGTGAAGGACTTATACAATGAAAACTAGAGGACATTACTGAAAGAAATTGATAATGATTTAAAGAGATGGATAGAGATTCCTTGCTCATGGATTGGAAGAAGAAACATAGTTAAAATGTCCATACTACTCAAAGCAATCTACAGATTCAATGCGATCCCTATCAGAATCCCAATGACATTCTTCATAGAAATGGAGCAAAGAATACTCAAATTCATATGGGGCAATCAAAGACCCTGAATTGCTAAGGCAATCCTGAGAAAAAAGAACAAAGCTAGAGATATCACAATCCCTGACTTCAAAATGTACTACAGAGCCATAGTGAACAAAATGGCATGGTACTGGTACAAAACCAGGCACACAGATCAATGGAACAGAACTGAAAGCTCAGAAATAAAACCACACATCTACACACAGCTAATCTTCGACAAAGTTGCCAAGAACATACAATGGAGAAAAGATAGTCTCTTCAAAAAACGGTGTTGGGAAAAATGGACAGCCACATGCAAAAGAATGAAGGTAGATCACTATCTCATTCCATACACAAAAATAAACTCAAAATAGATCAAAGACTTGAAGATATGTCCTAAAACTCCTGGAAGATAATATTGGTAGTAAACTCTT
Source organism: Equus asinus (assembly GCF_041296235.1). Taxonomy (NCBI): domain Eukaryota; kingdom Metazoa; phylum Chordata; class Mammalia; order Perissodactyla; family Equidae; genus Equus; species Equus asinus. The sequence continues at coordinate 37,078,343 of NC_091792.1, forward strand.
TGACATCGAACTAAATAGGATCTTTTCAAATACCATCTCCTCTCAGACAAGGGAAACAAAAGAAAAAGTAAGGAAGTGGGAGTTCATCAGACTGAAGAGCTTCTGCAAGGCAAAAGAAACTATCATCAAAACAAAGAGACAACCCACCAATTGGGAGAAAATATTTGTAAATCATATATCTGACAAGGGGTTAATCTCCATAATATATAAGGAACTCACACAACTGAACAATAAGAAAGCAAAAAACCTGATCAAAAAGTGGGCAGAGGAGATGAATAGACATTTTCCCAAAGAAGATGTACAGATGGCCAATAAACCCATGAAAAGATATTCAACATCACTAATCATCAGGGAAATGAAAATCAAAACTACACTAAGATACCATCTACACTTGTTAAAATGGCTATAACCACCAAGACTAAAAATAACAAATGTTGGAGAGGGTGTGCAGAAAAGGGAACCCTCATACACTGCTGGTGGGAATGCAATCTGGTGCAGCCACTATGGAAAACAGTATAGAGATTTCTCAAAAAACTAAAAGTAGAACTACCATATGACCCAGCTATCCCACTACTGGGTATCTATCTAAACAACTTGAAATCAACAATCCAAAGTAACATATGCATCCCTATGTTCATTGCAGCACTATTCACAATAGCCAAGACATGGAAGCAACCCAAGTGCCCATTGACTGTTGATTGGATAAAGAAGATGTGGTGTATACATATATGGAATACTACTCAGCCAGAAAAAAAGACAAATTCATCCCATTTCTAATAATATGGAAGGACTTAGAGGGAATTATGCTGAGCAGAATAAGCCAGTCTGAGAAAGACAAAGACCAGATGATTTCACTCATATGTGGAATATAAAGAAGTACTTGGACAAAGAAAACAGTTGAGTGGTTACCAGGGGAAGGTGGGGGGGGGGGGGTGGGCACAGAGGGTAAAGGGGAGCACTTATGTGGTGACAGTCAAGACATAATGTACAACTGAAATCTCACATTGATGTAAACTATTTAAACTCAATAAAAATAATTGAAGGAAAAAAATCTAATTTTGTCCCCCTCAAAGAAAGATTTTACTGATTACCACCACCTAAAATTGCCAATAAAAATATTATGTCTATTTACACTATACAAGGATTACCATCCAAATAATTTTGTATAAGTGTTGGCCTTGCTTTTGAACTATTGTTTGAATCTTTTATTCTGATCTACTTTTTCTACAGGCTATGTGTTTTTTATTTTTTTTATTTTTTTTGAGGATGATTAGCCCTGAGCTAACTACTGCCAGTCCTCCACTTTTTGCTGAGGAAGACTGGCCCTGAGCTAACATCCATGCCCATCTTCCTCTACTTTATACATGGGACGCCTACCACAGCATGGCTTTTGCCAAGTGGTGCCATGTCCGCACCCAGGATCCAAACCGGTGAACCCTGGGCCGCTGAGAAGCGGAACGTGAGAAATTAACTGCTGTGCCACCGGGCAGGTCCCAGGTTACGTGTTTAATACCCTACATTACTTTAAATATTTTGAAACCATGGGCTGAAAAGTCAGAATGCCTTGGTTTCATGTCACAACTCTATCACTTTCTAGGTATATGTTTTAGGTATATTGCCCCTCTATGAGTCAGTACATAGATATACATATACATATACAGTACATATATGGTACATGGCCTATTGGGTTTCTATGAGGATAAAGTAAGATTACTTATATAAATTCAGGTAAATCATTTAGCACAAGGCTTAGCACACAGGAAGCATTCACGTGAAGCGTAATTACTTTTAGTTTTGTTTTCTAGTATAGTAACTGGAGCACAGCTGTAGTTCACTAAATAGATGTTGATTTGCTTTGACTTTAAAGAATTCTGATTAACCCCAAACTTAAAGCCAGAAACCAAAATCATAAATATCAGGTTATTCTTAAACAGTATACACTGAAGAACACTCTTGGGTGTGTTATACAGTGTGGAAGAACTGTTTTACTACTAACATATATGGGTTGTAAATTATATAAGCAAATTTTTTAAAAGATAGAAATAGTTCTCTTGACTTCTGCCTATACCTAGGTCAGTGTGTACTGATGTTCTTGCAAATCATTAGGCACAATCATCTACTATAAAATTCCTTTCCCACTCATCTCTTCCATACTTTTCCCTCTTCTGGTTTTAAATTTTACTCTTAAAATCTCTAGAAGGTACCCATTAGACAAGTTGTCAGAATGAAGTTAATATGTACAATCATGGAATGCACAGTGTCTGCTAGTGTCAAAATATCATATGCTTTGCATAGTTTTTAGTTCAGAGGTCCTGGGAGTCCACTTGCACATTGGCTAGAAAGAAGTCTCCTCAATGTTCAGCCTGCTCTCTGATTCTCTTATGTCTCCACCCGGTTCCTGGTACATAGTAACAGTATTCACGTCAGACTATTCATTAAACGAATGAATATATAAATAAGTGAAGTTTTGAACCTTTTCTTTAAATAAGGTGAGATGGAATAATCCATTTTTTGTATAGACATCTGTCAAAAGTACTCTGAAAAAAGAAGGCAGGCCATACTACCAAAAAATGGACAGTATATAATTGTGATGTGAATGTTTAAAATATATATGTAGCAGTCATGGTCACTGAGCCCTTCCTGTGCATGAATAAAGGAGCACAGTCAAAATTGTTGGAGGACTTCAATTATCTGCAACACGCCACAAAAATCAACTTTTTAAAATAAAATTAAAAGTGTTTTCTACAAGCAGCTGTCAATGTATTTATTAAATAACTCCCGTATCCAGGTGTTTGCAGACCCAACGAAACCTGGGAGCCTCGACATTTTTTTAAAATTCATCATTCACTATTTTCCCACAATATGCAAACAATTAAAAGCTAAATAATCATATTCAATGGTTGATTTTAAGTCTAAAATATCTATATTTCTATAGAAATTTCTATGCTCCAAATTTTAAAGGCTTTAAAGAGGGAGACAACTTTAGTAGTAATGATTTACATACTTGTTTAAACTAATGTTAACCTTAAAGACATTTAAAATGTTCTATGCCCCCCAGGGTAAGCTTATTTAACAGGTTAATTTGTTCTAATATTATATAATGAAAACAGGATTTGGGCAAACTATATTTGAACTGAGATTAACATAATGACACACCTTTAATAGAAAGTCTTATCAACTCCCTACAATTATCAAATGTTCTAATTTAACTGACAGTCAAACAATACAGAGGACAATTATAAAAATTCCAAAGTATTGTGAAAATATTTTTAACTCATTATACTGCAGTCTTGGGGGGAAAAGTCATCATTCTCCCCCAGGGAAACTAAATGATTTCCAGCTTAATCAAAGTTTACATTTAACAAAGATCAGTTTTGTTTTCCGTGAGGTTTCATGATGAAGCACTATTTCTTACTATTTAATATGTGTAGTTGGGAAAGGAAAGCAATTGAGCTTAAAATAGTCATGCAAACAAGACTGGAGGTAGCCAAACGACACGGTTAGATCTTTCCCAAGAGGTTGGAACCCAAAGTGCCCACAGGCAAGAAGAGATTTCACTGGGCCGGGCTGCCCCAGACCAGGCCTTTGCCTCCCCTCCACCCCCAAGACGGCAAAAGGGAGAGTGGTTCTTCTTTCAGTTTTTGCTTCAGAAGATATTCAAAGGACAAAACTAGCAGCCAATTTTTAAGCTTGAGGAAAAGAGAAAGAAAAACAGAGACTAGTACAAAGACAGATGTGGTGGTGTTTACTCTGCCCAGAAAAATTACTTTTCATGAAAAGCCAGGATGGTTTGGGGAGCATGTGTGTGGTGATGGGAAGTGGAGGATGTATGGGGCTGATGAGACGCTGAACTTGAATCATTGTCACAGTTATATTTAAGGTCGTGACCTTGAGCAAACCACTTAGCCTCTGTGCCCTCAGATTCTCAGTTCAAATACCTCCTCACTGGCTCCCTGTAAAAATAAAAAGGGAACTGGGCAAAATGATATGCAATGTCCCTTCTAGGTCTTAAATATTCTAGTTAGAAGTAGTTTTACAAAATACTGAAAGAAAACATGCCAAAATAATAAAAAGTGGTTATATCAAGGAAAGTAAACTCTCAGTAATATTTCCCTTTTTACAATTTTACAAATTCTCTATAATTCACCTTTATATTAAGTTTACACATAAAAATATCAATGTATAGGACACTATAGTTGATCACTATATAACCAGATAGTGCTCACTCCTTAGAAAACAAGTGTACTATTTTTCCTTTTTTTGAGGAAGATTAGCCCTGAGCTAACTGCTGCCAATCCTCCTCTTTTTGCTGAGGAAGACTGGCCCTGAGCTAACATCCATGCCCATCTTCCTCTACTTTATACGTGGGACGCCTACCACAGCATAGCTTTTGCCAAGCGGGGCCATGTCTGCACCCGGGATCTGAACTGGCGAACCCGAGAAGTGGAAGGTGTGAACTTAACCGCTGTGCCACCCTGCCAGACCCCATACTATTTTTAATTACTACTTTAGAAGGACTAGTTTTGTATGCTGTGACTGCTTCAGTTGAGGAGACTTCCTGTGAGGGTGAAATAACTTTAGAGGCATCCTCACTGCTCTCCAAAGATGTCTGGAGTCTACACCACGGTTTACCCTCCTCTCTCTTGCAAAGCCCTGCCTATGTCCTCCTTCTTGAGGCTGCTTAGCAGAGCAAGTGAGAACTCAGGATGCGCTTGTTTTACGTCATTCATCACTCTACATCTTCTACTGTAGTCAATCATGTATGCGTATCATGTCCCCGCCCTCAATCGTAAACACTCCAGAGGAAAGCTGTTTTAGTTACTTTTGACCCTCCTCCTTTCCATCACAGGCACTCGATAAAGATTCATAGAGTGACTGACTAATGTTCTTATTTCACCTGGGATTTTTGTCTCTATTATCATTAAATTATATTTTATTTATTAAATTAAAATTTTTAAATAGTAAAGAACTGTGCCATACTATAATACAGCCATATCATATTACAGTAATCTCTGAAGGAATCCAGAGAAAGTAAACAAAGTAATTTTAATATATTAATGATGGAAAAAAGTATTTATCATTAATATGAAAAAATGGCTTAAATGCCACAGTAATATTTCATGTACACATTCATATAACAAATAGTTAATGCATAAATGCCTACTATATGCTAAGAATTTTAGTGTGGGAATAAAAATAATTAAATAGAATGTGTTCTTAAAAGCTTAGAGAACTATCAGAGAAAGAGATATTCCAAATAAATATTATATATTCACATGTCTAAAATGCAGTTTTAAATGCAAAACCATTTAAAAAGTGTTTTGAAAAATAAAATTATAAAATGGCTTCATTCATTTCTCCATTTTTTGAAATGCTACATTTTATTTTGCTATGATAAATATTCTTTTCACTATAGTTTAACACAGCAAAATCAAAATAAATAATATAGATCAAACTTGTCAATGAAGAACAATGTAAAAATAGATAAAATTTTTTTACTTTTAAATGAAAGAATATGGTATACAAATGGAAGTTCAAAATACTATTTGTCAAGTCTCTAATATTTTTTATTGTCATCAAAGAAATGTATAGTAAAAAGTGTAGAAAAATTAGCAAACTCAGCCACACTAAAATAGCTCAATAAAGTCCATTGGGTTCACACAATGCAGAGATTTAAAACTATATATTTTTACATCCATTTTATGCAACTATGTGAATGCCATGTCATGCTATTCTGCACTCTTTTTTCATTAAAAATGTATTTTACATATTTTCCCGTAAGTAAATACTCAGTAACATAATTTTAATGGTCATATAGCATTCTATCTTATTCATGAAGCATAATGTATTTAACCATTGCTCTATTACTGGGAATTTACATTGCTTCAACATGTGCAGTAACTTTAATGCTGTAATTACCTTCATACATAAATCTATAAACATTATTTCTTTAAGAGAAATTATTATACACATTTCACTGAATTGTGAAAGAATAAATTAATCATTATTTAATATTTTTTCGGTAATTCAAAATAAATCACCGCATTTCCTGCAGTATAGAGTAAGGTGGTAAGTTCTTGCTCTAGGTTCAGAATGTCTGAGCTGAAATCTGGTGGCACCACCCAATGCCTGCAGGACCTCAGGCAAGTTACTTAGCCTTTCAAGGACACGATATTTCCTCTGTAAAATGAGTTCAATAATAGCATTTATCATATAAATTATGAAGATGAAATGAGAAAATCACATAAAATGTATAATAAAAGTATGAAATGAGCATTAATTTTACCTTTACTATGCCATTTTGCCATTATAACAATCTTAGTAAAGTCCAGGAATTGCTTAGTAGATTCCAGGAATTTTCAATTCTATTTACCCCTCACTCAACAAACTCAAACTACAATGGATTTTCAGTTTTGAAATATCAGATATACATATGTGTGTGTGTATGTATATATATTTCTTTTATAACTACTACACATAACTTCAAGATATATCCGTCTGTCTGTCTGTATATACGTACACGTGTGTATACACACACACACACATACATAGACAATTTTTCATATATTTAATTTTGGCACAGAGGATCTTACCAGGATGGAACCTCTCTTAGAAGATACTTTGGAACTTTGAGGATGTGGTATTGGTTTTCATAAAGATTGAGAGAAGGTCACACAACTTGTACTTGGTAGGGGCCTAGGATACACTATTTCCTTGAATAAATGGAACAGTTCTGTGCAACAAAGAAATATCCTATATCCTAAACAAATTTGAAATATTCTACTATAACTTTATTTGAGAAAACCCTGTTTATGCTTATCTGAGCATAGAACCCAGCTTCATCTTACACATAAGCAGCGAGCTTTTTTTTAAGCATTATTTTAATATACATCAAGTTTTCCAGGAATATAAGCACAATGTAAAACATGAGACTATACTCTTATTCAGAACTTTACCAAGAGTTGTTCATCATTTTGAAAATTACATCCCCCCAAAGCAATACTTCTCAAAGTACTTGCGCTAACAATACAAAACATCTTTATCAGTCTACACTTGTAGCTGTCACATTTATGGCAGGTCTATGTATTGCTGCAAACATGACTATTTCACTAGGTCTCCCAGTATAGTCATGATGAAGCGTTTACATATTAATCTTATAAATATAATAATAACTACTATAATCTTATATATAATGCATTAATATAAATGAATTAATATTAATATATGTACATATTAATCATTTCATATTTTCAAATGCCACTTTTCCTTTTATTTTTCTAATACATATATACAATATATAAGGTAAATCACAAAATATTAGTCACATAAATTGGGGATTGGGTCTGATAAAGCTGAGAACCACTACTTTAGGAGAAATTTCTCTCAAATAAGAATATGCTTTCTCCAGTGTCTACAGTAAGAGTAAATGGGCATTGAATGAGACTCTCCTGTGAGCTTCAACACATTTCTTTTTTTATATCAATTTGACTAGGTAGAAACTCTTCTTTGCAAACTTTCAAATTATTATATTCTGAAAAGTTGAATTTATTATATAAAATACTCTTTAACATAGGAGGAGTTACTTTAATCTCTAATTTTACATATTATTTATATATTTAAAACATACATTTATTACACAAAATACTCTAACATATGAGGAGTTACTCTAATCTCTAACTTTATATATATAATATGTAAAACTTCTATAAAATTAGAGATTATATATTTATATATATATAAATTAGAGATCAGAGTAGCTCGTGTTAAAAAGTATTTTATGTGATAAATATATTTCTATATATAACATATGTTTTAGGTGTATATATAATATATAAATGTGTGTGTCTGTGTGTATAATGTAGTCATAAATTATATTAATATGAGTAGGGGTATATATTTCCAAAAGCTTATTTTGTTATTCTTGCCATGGTATACTATCTCACCAATTTATCAGGCTTTATAAAACTACTGTCATAAAAAGAGTCTATCACAAGACCCCAAATAGCCAAAGCAATCCTGAGAAAGAACCAAGCTGGAGGCATCAGGCTTCCTGATTTCAAACTATATTACAAAGCCATAATAATCAAAACAGTATGGTATTGGCATAAAAACAGACACATAGATCAATGGAACAGAATATAAGTCCAGAAATAAACCTACACATGTATGGTCAATTAATTTATGCCAAAGATATACAAAGGAAAAGGACAGTATCCTCAATAAATGGTGTTGGGAAAAGCGGAGAGCCACATGTAAAAGAATGAAACTGGACCACTCTCTTACCCGATATACAAAAATTAACTCAAAATGGGTTAAAGAGTTGAATGTAAGACCTGAAACCGTAAAACTCCTAGAAGAAAACATAGGCGGTAAGCTCCTCAATATCGGTCTCTGTGATGACTTTTTAGATCTGACACCAGAAGCAAAGCAAAAATAAATGAGTGGAACTACATCACACTAAAAAGCTTCTCCACAGCAAAGGAAACCATCAACAAAATTAAAAGATAACCTACTGAATGGGAGAAAATAGTTGCAAATCGTATATCTGATAAAAGGTTAATATCCGAAGTATGTAAAGAATTCCTACAACTCAATAACAAAAAAGCAAACAATTCAATTACAAAATGGGCAGAGGATCTGAAAGGACATTTTTCCAAAGAAGGTGGCCAACAGGTACATGAAAAAGTGCTTAATATCACTAATCATCAGAGAAATGTAAATCAAAACCACAATGAGATATCACCTCACACCTGTTAGCATGGCTATTATCAGAAGTTGGCAAGGATGTGGAGAAAAGGAAAGCCTTGTGCACTGTTGGTGGGAGTTAAATCAGTGCAACCATTATGGAAAACAGCATGGAGATTCCCCCAAAAATTAAAAATAGAATTACCACATGATCCAGCAATTCCACTTCTAGATATTTATCCAAAGAAAACAAAAACACTAACTTGAAAAGATATCTGCACCCTCAAGTTCACTGCAGTATTATTCACAAAAGCCAAGACATAAAAACAGCTTAAGCGTCCTTCAATAGATGAAGGATAAAGAAGATGTGATATAGATACACAATGGAATATTATTGAGTTATAAAAAAGAGGTAAATCTTGCCATTTGTGACAACACAGATGGATCCTGAAGGTATTATGCTAAGTGAAATGAATCTGACAGAGAAAGACAAATACCACATGATCTCACTCATGCGTGGTATCTTAAAAAAAAAAAAAAAACAAACCCAGAAGCGAACTGACAGACACAGAGAATAGACTGGTCATTGCTAGAAGCAAGAGGTCGTGGGGGCAGGCAATATGGGTGAAGGTGGTCAAAAGGCACAAACTTCTAGTTATAAAACAAATAAGTAATAAGTCCTGGGGATGTAACTTACAGCATGGTGACTACAGTTAATAGTACTATATTGTATACTCAAAAGCTGCCAAGAGAGTACATCTTAAAAGTTCACATCAAAAGAAAAAAACTTGTAACTATGTATGGTGATGAATGTTAACTAGACTTCTTGTGGTGATCATTTGGCGATATACACAAATATCGAATCATTACGTTGTACACTTGAAAAAAACATGATGTTATACATAGATTATATCTTAGTTAAAAAAAAGGAGTCCAGTGCTAAGTGTGCCGGAGTCTTTTCTTTTTTTTTTTTAAATAATGTCTTAAAACAAAGTTAGCTCCCACGTCTGGACTTTCTCATGCTCTTCTCTTCCCCTACAACACTTTCTTCTATTCTCTACTTAGTAACTCTAATCTACTCTTCAAGAACAAACATATATCATCATGCTTATAAAATCATCTCTACTACTGCCAGATGTAGTCATCCTCTTTTCCTAGGCTCACAATTATAGTTCATTGCTTTTATTATATCAATTAGCACATAATCTCTGTTTTCTTTTACTTTTGTGTGCCTACTTATTGAGAATAACATTTCCCCCACACTCTCAGGAAAGCCTAACAGCTCCACAGCTATGGTAACAAGTTAAGACTAGACTTCTTTTTAAACTTTGTTAACCAATCATTATAGTTCTCTAGCTATGGTGACAAGTAACCCCTAGAACCAGTTTTAAACCTGTTTTATAATCAGGTGACAACTCACCTCAGTAAACACACTTCTGAAATCCAACCAGTCAATGAGAGATCCTACTTTTAAAAGTTAACCAGTGAAGGAAAGTCTCACTCTAGTAACATACTTTTGAAGGCCAATCAGCAACTCAGTCTTTCCTGAGGAACCATGCTCTGGTTGAAATGGCCTATGTCATTTCAGCCCCACTGCTAAAAGTCACTAATCACTGACCTGCCCACTGTGTAAGAAATTACCCCCAAACTAGAAGCCTAAAACAACAAACTTTAGTCTCACGTATTTTCTGAGAGATAGCAATCTGGAGTGGATTTACTGGGCAGGTCAGGCCAGGCTCATAAGGCTGCAGTCAAGCTGTCACCGGAGCTAACAGTCATCTGAAGGACTGATGGGGAGGAGGCTCCGCTTTCATGTTGCATTACTCACAGAGACCTCAGTTCTTCATTGACTGTAGGCAGATGCCCTCAGTTCACCAGCATACAGACCTCTCAACAGGGCTGCTGGAGTGTCTTCATGATATGGCGGCTAGCTTTCCTCAGAGCATCTTATTCAAGAGAGAGTAAGGCAGAAGCCACAAAATCTTTCATGACTTAGCCTCAGAGGTGGCATAACCACCACTCCTGCTGTTTCTCTTGGTAACAAAGATCAACCCTGTTACAATGTTTGTATTTGCAAAAGAGGATGAGTATCAAGAGACACAGATCATTGGGGCTATCCTAGGGGGTGGCTACCACTTCCCACAAACCCTATATAATAACAGTCTGCTTTGCTCAGAGAGAATGTTTAACCAGCATAACGCTCTCTAACTTAGATGGACAACAAATTCAGCTTTACATTTTTATTTCAGGCGTTGAGTGTTGCTGTCATCCTATGTCATTTAGAGATGTTCTTCCAAGACGTTTTTTTGGAGATACTCATTTGGTAGCATTCTATTTGACCCATGGACCAATAGGAGTGCTCAGTGGGGCTGAATGAGCCAAAATTCTGATGGTGCTTTGGATATGCTATAATGTGAACACATCTAGGGTAAAGATTAGGCTTTAGTTATTTCTCAGTCTTTATTGACAAGCATATAGTAGTCACAGGTTTAATGCTTGTTGAATAAATAGATGCAGGAATGAAATAATGAAACATTCTACAATTTTCATATTACAAAGTTAATCAGCATTGAGTGATAAATTTTTATGAATGTGCAACTCACTTTTCCTTTAACTTATAGATCTGATGCCACATCTTAATGTCTTCTTCCTCAAACGCTTCCAACCTGCTTGGTGAAGCTGGGTTGGGGCCGGGGCAGACACAGCCCTGATTTTTTCATTGAAGTTCAGGAAAAAATGGAATCTACACAGAATACACTCATTTCATTAAATGAGGAAGACTAATTCATCATCCTAAAGAATTTTCAACAACTTGACCACAGTTGAAAAACTTTAACCAGATAGAATATAGCATTCATGTTCATCTTCTTCTTGGATGATTTTTATTAGTATACTGACTGTTGAAAGTTTTAACCAAGTAAAACATCTAAAAATAAAACTTTTCCCACAAGAAATTAAACTTATCATAAGAACATATTTCCATCATTTTCCCTTAACAAAGAATATCAAAGAGACATTAAGGAACATAAAAGTGGAGGCTGTTGGCAGTGCACAGTTGGTAAAAAAGGGAAATCAATGAGTATATACCCAAACAAATTTACAAGACCAATTGAATATAAAATATAGTTTTTAGTGACTACATTATTCTCCTCAAGCAAGCACATACTTCACAGGAAAATCACAAATTGAACTAGCCATAATACATTTAAACTTATCCAAATTATAATACACCACTCCCTACACTTAAGCAGATATAAATGATATAAAATATATGGAGCTCTTTTCAGATCAGGATTTATTTGAGTTTTCCATTTTACAATAATTAATCCTACAGAACACCTCAAAGAACCAGTTCAAAACTCAACTTAGTTTTGACAAGAGTAATAAATGTCTATATTTCTAAAAATATTAAGGATAATCAGGACAAGTCAGGACAGAAAATTTAAGATGGCAAAATAAATTACACACATAGCACATAGTTATAAGAAAATATGGCAAGAAAGAGAAGATAAAAACGATGGATAGAAATCCAAGTAAATGCTGAGATGTGCATTTAAAAAGTCTTTAAAAAGTGCAAATGGGCCAGCCTGGTGGCACAGCAGTTAAGTTTGCGCATTCTGCTTTGGCGGCCCGGGGTTCGCTGGTTCAGATCCCCGGTGCGGACCTACGCACTGCTTGTCAAGCCATGCTGTGGCAGGCATCCCACATATAAAGTAGAGGAAAGTGGACACGGATGTTAGCTCAGGGCCAGTCTTCCTCAGCCAAAAAGAGGAGGATTGGTGGCAAATGTTAGCTCAGGGCTAATTTTCCTCAAAAGAAAAGTGCGAAGATATAAGCAGAATATGTAGTAGCTAGGATTATATTCACAATAAATCAGACATATTGGATTATCATATTGTATTCTGAATTCCATCACTTAAAATAAATGAGAAAATCTGGAAAATGTTTAGGAAGAAGTGCCAAAAGACTTTAAGAATTAGAAAGAGGGTTTCTGAGGAATAATATTTTAAACGGCGTATTTTAGAAAAAAGAAAGGTTCTTATTAATCTATGCATAGCTTTTATTTTGTGGATAGTGAACAAATTGCAACAGCAATAAGGGGTATATAAAAAAGAAAGTCTTATGTTGCAAAGTAGAAAATTCTGAGAGAGAAGATCATTAAAAATCAGACTTGACTGTCAAGGACGATAGTGTAATTGTCAGTCTTTAAAGATGGGATTCTCATCTGGCTAATGTACATCGGGTCTTGCCTGAAGGCAGTGGAATAAACTGAATGACATAAAAAGATATCTTGTACTTTGATAATGGATAGCAAAACAGTGATTAGGCCAGGAAATGAGGTTCCAGTATTAATTACGTAACATAAATAACCATATGTTATAAGGGTAAGTAAAATTTATGACATGGAGGGCTGGAAATAATATATGAAAAAGAAGTAGTATAACTAGAGGTCTTTGCTCATTACCTGGGCTCTAAACTAATTAGAAACCTTCCATTAATACAACAATATGATTTCAGTTAAGAATGGACCATTGGTTGGAGAGAGTAATTTAATTTGTATTCCCTAAACGATTTCTTAGAAAGATAATGGCTAACCTACCCCTTTCAATGTATTCCCATTAGAATTCCAGTAGTTCCTTAGTATAATCTACAGCTTCCAGGTTGAAAATCCACCAAAGTCACAAAAACTTAATGAAGGAGAGGATCAAGTTCAGTGTATTTGTGACAGGTCAGCAGATCAGGGGAGCTCAAGGACAGACAACTCAAAAGGAAAGGTAACTGAAGACATGTTAAAAGACTAGCCTTCCAAAACAGCCTTTCTGAAGATAATTTTGACAAGACATATGTTCCTGGAAAAAAAACTAAAGATTTTTCTTTTTATCTCATTGATGTTCTAAGATTATAAAATTATGATTCAGAAGAAATACTTTGTGCATATTAAACAATTCGACATTATGACTTATGCAGCATTCCACTGGCATTCAAGCCACAGTGCTACAGATTATGGGGTATAAAAACATGGATATACTGAATATTTTTAGAGTATGTATGTTCCTAATACCACACAATTTGTTAGCAACTCATGCCGTTTACAGAGCATTCAGTAACTCTATTAACTACTCCTCAGTTCTTGCTGATGATATGTCTGTAAATCTACGGAGTGAAATCAATAAACAGGAGTGCCTACATTGTGGAGTATTAAGGTTGGAACACATAATAAATTCCCAGAGCTATCTTCCCTAAAATGTTCCTAGTCGAGGAGTTACTGAATTTCAGAAAGCACTTCTGTAATACACTAATCTCTTTCAAGGCAAATGTTGCAAACTCTCTTGTCAATCAATTTAATAACAACTGTAATTCAAAAAGATGCAAGGCCCTGGTCACTCACCAAAAAGGGAAGAGATAAGCATAAAACTTTGGAAGATGGAGCCTTCAACTTACAACATAATGCCACTTGCATATTCCCTTTCTATTCATTTTATTGGAATCAAATATTCACAAATGGGTTCTAAACAATAAACACAAATCTTTTAGAATGATATAGGTCACATTCCAGTAATTTTCAAGTGGAAAATTGCAAAGGGAAAATAAATCACAACCAAGATCTTGATGCATTTTATAGAACCTAAAGTCTTCAACTTTCTTTTTCATAATTTTCTTTCCCTTCCTTTCTTCCTCTAGGTTATCTATCAGAACTGAGCACTTAAAGATACCTTTATATGCAATAGCCCAATGAGACTGCATTCAATCTGTGACTTTCTGTAGAGAAGTCCTAATATCCTACTTTTAAACTTAAGAAATCTTTCAAAAGTATTACCAAAATACAAATTTCACTCTCTTCTTTAAATTTCTTTTTCAACTTTATTTTTATAGCTTTATTGACATATGAATGAAAAGCTGCACATATTTAAAGTATACAATTTGACGAATTTTGACATATGTGTACATGCATGGACCTATTACCACAATCAAGATGATAAATATTTCCATCACCCCCAAAATTCCATTTCCACAAAAATCTACTGTGCCTCATTTCCACTCCCCACTCACATTCCAGATAATCACAGATCTGCTTCTGTCATTTGGTTTCGTTTGCATTTTCTAGACTTTTAAATACACAAATCACAGTCTTGTACTTTTTTTATCTGGCTTCTTTCACTCATCATAATTCTTTTGAGATTCAGCCATGTTGGTACGTTTATCAATACTGTCAATAGTTTGTTCTTTTATACGGCTGAATAGTATTCTGCATGGATATAACACAATTTGTTTACCCTTTCACTTGTAGATGGGCATCTGAGCTGTTTCTAGTTTGTGTCTTTTACAAAAAAAGGAATCTAAGAACATTCACGTACGAGTCTTTGTATGGACATATACTTTCTTTTCTGTAAACATCTAGAAGTGGTATAGATGAGTCGTATAGTAGGTGTACGTATAACATTTTTAAAAAGTGTCACACTATTTTGCAAAGTGTTTTTACATTTTACATTTTCACTGGCAGAATATTAATGTTCAACACTTGATGTGGTCAGCCTTTTTGTGTTTTTTTGTTTTGAAGAAGACTAGCCCTGAGCTAACATCTGCCAACCCTCCTCTTTTTGCTGAGGAAGACTGGCCCTGAGTTAACATCCGTGCCCATCTTCCTCTACTTTATACGGGACGCCTGCCATAGCATGGCTTGCACAAGCGGTACCATGTCCACACGCGGGATTTGAACTGGCAAACCCCAGGCCGCCAAAGCAGGACATGCACACTTAACTGCTGCATCACTGGGCTGGCTGCAGCCTTTTTGATTTTAGCCATTATAGAAGGTGTGTAGTGGTATCCCACTGTGATTTAATTTACATTTCCCTAATGACTAATCATGGCGCACATCTTTTTGGATTTGTCTGCATTTGTATAAATTCTTCTCTTTTTATTTTATGTTTACTTTTTAAATTTTATTTATAGTAAAATTACTCTTTTTGGTGTACAGTTCATTTTGACTAATTTTTAGAGTCATATAAATCACTACCATGATCAAGATACAGAACAGTTCCATCACCCTAAGAAGTTCCTCATGCTTCCTCTTTGTAGTCAAACCCTCTCCCAGACCTTAGGCCCTGGCAATCACAAGACTGATCTCAGTCCTTACAGTTTTGCTTTTCCCGGCGTGATTTAAATGGAATCCATATATAGCTTTTGAGTTTGGCTTCTTTCACTTAACATGATGCATCTGAAATTCATCCACATTGTGTGTATCTGTAGTTCATTCCTTTTTATTGCTGAGTAGTATTTCACTGCATAGATATAACAAATTTTGTTTATTCATTCACCAGTTGGAGAATATTTGTGTTGTTTCCAGCTTTTGGCAATTATGACTAAAGCTGCTATGTACGTTCATATATAGGTTTTTCTGTAAACAAACACTTTCATTTCTCTTAGATAGTTACTTAGGAGTAGGGTGGCTGCATTTTATGATTAGAGTACATTTAATTTTACAAGATAGTAACAAAATATTTAGAAATTGGTTGTAGCATTTTGCATTTTCACCAGCAATGTATGTGTTTTCCAGTTGCTCCACATCCTTGCCAGACTTGGTATTGTCAGATTTTTAAATTTTATTTTAGTCATTCTAACAGGTGAGTAGTGGTATCTCATTGTGGCTTTAATTTGTATTTCCCTAAGGACGATGATGTTGATTATCTTTTCATGTGCTTATTTGCTATCTGTTTATTTTATTTGTCTATTTGTTTTTGCCAAAATACAAAGCTAATTCATAGAAGAATAGACTTTTCAACAAATAGTGCTAAAATATTTGGATATCAATATGTTAAAAAAAAAAAAGAACTTCAACCTATACCCTGATCCTTGTACAAAGCAACTCAAGATAGTTACACACTAAAATATAAAACTTACAACTATAAAATTTCTAAAGGAAAACCTTCTGACTGGAGGTCTGACCATTATTTCTTGGACATGACAGTAAAAGTATGAATCATAAAAACAGTGCAGTCGTAAATTGGACTTAATCAAAATTTAAAACTTCTGTTCTTCCAAGGATATTATTAAAAGAAAGGAGAAGTCACAGACTTGGAGAAAATACTTGCAAAGCATATATATGTTAAAGGATTTATATCCAGAATATCTAAAGGACTCTCAAAACTTAATTTAAAAAAAATCAATATAAATGGCCAAAAGATTAGAAAAGAAACTTCACCAAAGAAAATATACAAATGAAAAATACATAAAAAGACACGTTCATCATTATCTACAAGAGAAATTCAAATTAAAACCACAATGGAATACCAATACATATCTATTCAAATGGCTAAAATCAGAAAGATAGATTATACCAAGTATTATATAGCTGTGGAGCAAATTCAACTCTCATATCTCTGCTGGTGGGGAATATGAAATGGTATAACCACTTTGGAAAACAGTTTAGTTAAGAGAAATGCAAGCATATGTCTATACACAGTCTTTACAGGAATGTTCATAGCAGCTTTCCTTGTAGTATCCCTTTTTTGAAAACAACCCAAATATCCATCACTGGGTGAATGGATAAACACAGCATGTTTCCACTATTCTCGTGGAGGCACCAAAGTGTAAATAACCACTTTTTAAATTGCAAGCATAATACTTAAGAACTAAAGGGCATATTCTATAGGGCCTATGTATCACCGCACATCATCTAAGTGAAGAATAAGCTATATAAAGTCAAGGGTCATTTCTTTTTTATTATAAAAGGAAATAATAAAGTTCAGCATCTTACCTATATATTTATATCCTTCTTCCCCATTTACTATGGGTCTCAGCCAAGTTGACTTAAGTCGTTTATTACTATGCACGTGGGCACCTTGAGGAGGATAAAGCGTAAATAACATTTCAACTGCCTGGAATTTCTTGATGACTTCAGAATATTTTTCATGGTCTTCTGTAAAAATAATATTAAAAATAGTATTAAAATTTTTTTAATTTTTGATATTCTTACAAAATGTCTAATGCGTTTCTTCTAAGGGATGCAAATTGAAAACTATTTAATAATTTGAATGCTAATGGTTACACTGACAACATGGGTTTTCTTTAGCCAAAGATACTTCACCAAATATCTTACTGTTCAGATAATTACTAGCAAAAGTTAAGGAGTAAGGGCTTTATTAATATAATCTTCAAACACTCTAAGTTTAAAGCTGTATCATTAACAACTATAGAAAAAAAGTAAGATAACCAATAGACAGCACTCATATTATACATACTATAACAGAACCATATTTTTAAATTGTCATTAAACAATGAAATCATTAATCTACAAAATGTTGAGTAACTGTAGAGCTCAATAAACAGGAACTACTGAAAGAATATTTTAAGGCTATGGTCTTTAAGAAACCATCCTAATGTATATACAAATATTTATATATCACTTACTATATGTAAGGAATTGTTCCAAGTGCTTTAAAACAATACACTTAATTTTCATAACACATCTATAAGATATATATATCTTATATATATATATATATAAGAAATACTATTATTATTTTCATTTTACATGAAGAATTTGAGACCCAGAGAAATTAAATAACTTGCCTAAATCTTGCAGTCTGTAAATGATGTAATTAGGATTTGGGTTATCTAAGGAAGGTCTCATTTGGAAACAAATGCTTGTGAACCAAATATGACCTTCATTAACCAGTAGATGAGAAAACTGGAATTAAAAAATAATTTGAATCATAGAGTGAAAAATCTTTGGTTATGGCCCTTGGGCCTCCAGTTTGTAATTTCAGTTTTTGGTTGATAAGCAAGTGTTCTAAAATTCAGTAAGGCAGTCTCTTGAGCAATTAATTCAGTGATTTTACCTAGAAATAATTCAAAGAAAAGAGAGATACTGATGTGTCTCCATTTATAATCCTGTTACATTTTCTTTCTTTCCTTCCTAATTTCATTCTTTCCCTCCTTCCTTTCTTCCTATTTTCCTTTATTTTGTTAAATATCATATTTTGTGGCATAGTAAGTATAAGGCAGTATGACATAATGACTAAGAAAGCAGATTTGTTGGTGGGCAGTTTGCCAAGTATCAATCTATTGCCTCTCCAAATTCACCCTTCACTGTCCTGCTTGTGAGACTACATTTCTCCCTTGCCATATGGCACAATTTTAAGCATCTTCCATAGAAAGCAACAGAAGAAACTAGAGGATGAGAGGGCTTTTCCTGCTTCTGGCTGCTTCTCTGGGTTGGCTCCTTTGGTGCACCATGGCCAGCAGTGCAGGGCACCTTCTGGGCTGTGTCTCCTAGAACATACACACACAGTGGGAGCTTCCTAGCAAAGTCTGTGGTGCAGTACTTCCCATGAATGAGTTCTCAGTGGATTCAACAGTATGACAGCTCGCTATAGACAGTTTCCCCAGAACCCTAGAAAGTGGCTTCCCTGTAAGTTCCACTGGCATTGTACCTCAATGAACTTCTCTGCCAGAGCTATGCCCTCTCCAAGAAGCTCTATACCACAGAGGGGTGGGGGTGCAGGTAGGAGATCCTCTTTAAAATGCAGTCTTCCCTCAGGTGCTCTGCCTTAGACCTAGGGGTAGAGGCCACTCCCTATAGCTGTTTTTCTCAATTCTTTAGAGTTCTTTTTAGTAGCCAATCATAGTTACTCCAATCCCCATCATAGTTAACAATTCTTTATATTAAACTTTTCCTGCTCAAATTGCTGTGTAGTTTCTATTTCCTAATTGGACTTTGACACAAGCAGGCCCATGCTAGAATTCTTGAACCACCATTAACAGGCTGTGAAATATTAGACAAATCAATTTATTTCCAGGTGATAATGTTGACCTCGTAGGGTTATTGTTAGGATTAAGGGACGTAAAATACATAAAACATTTATAGCACCAAGTCTATAAGTACCAGATGAGCGTGTTATTAGTTTTCTTCCAGTTTTATCCATCCATAATAAAAACTATGAGCGAGTCAGGAAAAAATAATATGTTATTGCATCTTTCAATTATAAACATCTTAGGGACTTTTCCATCTCTATTTAAAAGAGAGCATTCAGGTGACATCAGCAACATGGTGGAATGAGCTGTTCCCTTTGTCTCTCCCCCTTTTGAACTATAACTAAATGGACATTTGCTGATCAATGGAGGAAGTTCACACAGCACAAGAGGATGCCTGAGAGACACACGCAGCTATACATCTGAGGATGGATGGACTGGCACCCCAGGAAATGGCAGAGATAGGTGAGCATACCCTGCGTTCCCCTGGTAGCCCTGTGCACACACAGGAATGCTTTCCAGACTGGCGCAAATGCTCTGAAAGTGGGAACATGCACCAGGGCAATCACAGGAGGAGGCAGTGGTAACCCTTAGCCCACACTCATGATTGCTCTCCCAGTGGGGAGGGGGAGCCCACTGTACCCTTCTGCCACCAAGGAGTGGCCCTAGCTCAGTCCAGCAAGGAAGCCCCACCCACCAAGCACAGTCCACACAAGCTCCTGAACGTACCCCAGGCTGGGACAAGCACCCATAATACTCCCACAGCTTCCAGCAGATGGAGTGGGGCCAGAAACTCTGCTCCTGCTTCCCCCTAGTGGCAACAGGTGGAACCTGAGACCTAAGAATACCACAAATGCCCCAACAAAAGATTAGTTAGTCAAACACCATGAGAAATGGCAACAACAATTCAGACCAGAAGAAAAATAACAATTCTCCAGAAAGCAACCCTGAATACACAGAAATTTACAACTTAAATGACAGAGAATTCAAAATAGCTGTCATAAGGAAACTCAAAGATTACAAGAAAACACGGAAAGAAAATTCAAGGAGCTCAGCAATAAAATGAATATCTTCACCAAAGAGACTGAAACTACAAAAAAAAAATCAAACAGAAATTCTGGATATGAAAAACACAATTAATGAAATAAAAAATAATCTAGAATCCTTAATAAATAGAACTGATGTTATAGAGGAAAGAATTAGTGTTCTAGAGGATAAACTGTAGAAATTCTACAGGTGGACGAGGAGACAGAACTAAGATTTTTAAAAAATGAAGGGATTTTCAAGAAATATGTGACTCAATTAGGAAAAGCAACAAAAGGATTATAGGTATTCAAGAGGGAGAAGAGCAGGAGAAAGGAGCAGAGGACTTGTTCAAAGAAGTAATTGCTGAGAACTTCCCAAACCTAGGGATGGGTTCCAGATTTACAAATAAATGAAGGTCATAGAATGCCTAATTTCATCAGTGCTAAAAGAGTTTCTCCAAGGCATATAATAGTAAAAATGGCAAAAGTCAATGATAAAGAAAAAATATTACCTAAAAAGGAAACCCTATCAGGTTTTCAGTGGATTTTTTGGCAAAAACCCTACAGGATAGGAGAGAATGGAATGATATATTAAAAATACTGAAAGACAAAAACTTTCAGCAAGGAATGCTCTACCTAGTGAAATTTTCCTTCAAATACAATAGAGAAATAAAATCTTTCCCAGATAAATAAAAGCTGAGGGAGTTCATCACCACTACACCTCCCCTATAAGAAATAATTAAAGATACCTTCTCAACAGCAATAAAAAGGCATAGGTCTACAAAGCTCTGAGCAAGGAGACAAATAGACAGACATAATAAGAAACCTGCAGCTCTCTACAAGAATAGGGAGGCAAAGACTCAAGTACAACTTAAAAGAGAAAGGTGAAGGAAGCATCAAAAGTAATGATAAACACCTCAACTTAGTCACAAACTCACAAAATTAAAAACAGAACAATTTGTAACAGCAATTACTTAGAAGGGGAGAGGAAAGGGAAGGAATCAGCTTAGGTTAATGGAGATAAGATGCAATGAGAAAATGGACTCTCTCATCTCCAATATCTTTCACACAATCCTCACAGTAATCAATAAACAAAAAATCAGAGCAGAGCCACAATTTACAAAGAGATAAAACTGAGAAATCCCCCTCAGAAATGAAATGGCAGTCAGAAATACAAAGGAAGAGAAACAATGGAAATATAGAACAACCAGCAAACAAGACATAAAATGGCAGTATTAAGACTCCATATATCAATAATAACTTTAAATGTAAATGGATTGAATTCTCCAATCAAAATAAACAGAGTAGCTGGATGGGTTAAAAACCACACCCAACAATATGCTGCCTCCAGGAAACACATCTCAGTTCTAAAGACAAACACAGGCTTAGACTGAAGGGATGGAAGACGATACTCCAAGCTAATAGAAAACAAAAGAAAGTAGGTGTTCCTATACTTTTATCAGACAAAGAGGCTTCAAGTTGACAAAGACAATGAGAGACAAAGAGGGGAAGTATATAATGATAAAAGGGACATTCCATCAAGAGGACATACCACTTATTAATATATATTCACCTAAAACAGGGGCACCAATGTACATAAAGCAATTATTAACAGACCTAAAGGGAGAAATTAACAGTAACACAATAATAGTAGGGGATCTCAATACCCTACTTACATCAATGGACAGATCATCCAGATAAAAAGTCAACAAGGAAATAGAAGATTTAAATGAAACACTTGATCAGATGGACTTAGATTTATTTAGAACATTCCATCCAAAAACAGCAGAATATACATTCTTCTTAAGTATACAAGTATCATTCTCAAAGATAGACCATGTGTTGGGAAACAAGGCAAGCCTCAATAAATTTAAGAAGGATGAAATCATCCCAACCATCTTTTCAACCATAATGCTATGAAGCTAGAAATCAACCACAAGAAAAAACTGAGAAAGTAAGAAATATGTGGAGACTAAACAACATGCTATTGAACAACCATTGGATCACTGAAGAAATCAAAGGGGAAATTTTAAAAAACCTGAAGACAAAAGAAAATGAAAATACGACATACTAACTTTTATGGGGTGCAGGAAAAGTGGTCATAAGAGGGAAATTAATAGCAATATAGGCCCACTTCAACGAGCAAGAAAAATCTCAAATAAGTAATCTTAAAATGCACCTAACAGAGCCAGAAAAAGAAGAACAAATAAAGCCCAAAGTGAGCAGAAGGAGGGAAATAATAAAAGTCAGAGCAGAAATAAGTGAAATAGAGCCTAGAAAAACAGTATAAAGGATTAATGAAACTAAGAGCTGGTTCTTTGAGAAGATCAACAACGTTGACAAACCCTTAGTCAGACTCACCAGAAAAAAGGAGAGAAGGCTCAAATAAATAAATTTAGAAATGAAAGAGGAGTAATTACAACAGATACTACAGAAATACCAAGGATTATAAGAGAATACTATGAAAAACTATATGCCCACAGATTCAATAACCTAGAAGAAATGGATGAATTGTAGACTCATGACCTTCCAAAACTGAATTCATGAAGAAATAGAGAATGTGAAGAGACCAATCACAAGTACAGAGATTGAAACAATAATAAAAAACCTCTCCCTCCAAAAAAAGTTCAGGACCACATGACTTCTCTGGAGAATTCTACCAAATATTCAAAGAGGATTTAATACCCATCCTTCTCAAACTATCCCAAAAAATTAAAGATGATGGAATGCTTCCTAACACATTCAATGAGGCCAACATTACCCTGATACCAAAACCAGATAAGGACCACACAAAGAAGGAAAATTACAGGCCAATATTGCTGATGAACTTAGATGCAAAAATTCTCAAGAAAATATTGGCAAAATGAATATAGTAATACATTAAAAGGATCACACACCATGATCAAGTGGGATTTATACTAGGGACACAGTGATGGTTCCACATCTGCAAATCAATCAATGTGATACACCACATTAACAAAATGAGGAATAAAAACCACATGATCATCTCAACAGATGCAGAGAAAGCATTTGACAAGATCCAACATACATTTATGATAAAAACTCTTAACAAAGTGAGGATAGAAGGAAAGTGCTGACTCTCCCAACTCCTATTCAACATAGTACTGGAGGTTTTGGCCAGAGCTATTAGGCAAGAAAAATAAATCAAAGGAATACAAATTGGAAAGGAAGATGTGACATTCGCTGTTTGCAGATGACATGATCTTATATATAGAAAACCCTAAAGAATCCATCAGAAAATTATTAAAAATAATCAACAACTACAGCAAAGTTGCAGGGTACAAACCAATTTTAAAAAATCAGTTGCATTCCTGTACAATAACAATGAACTAGCCAAAAGAGAAATCAAGAATACAATTCTGTTTACAATCCAAAAGAATAAAATACCTAGGAATAAACTCTACCAAGGAGGTGAAGAACTTATACAATGAAAGCTGTAACACATTATTGAAAGAAATAGATGATGACATAAAGAGATGGAAAGAGATTCCATGCAATGCGCTAGAAGAATAAACACAGTTAAAATGTCCATACTACTCAAAGCAATCTACAGATTCAATGCAATCCCTATCAGAATCCCAATGACATTCTTCATAGAAATAGAACAAAGAATACTAAGATTCATATGGGGCAACCAAAGACCCCAAATTGCTAAAGCAATCCTGAGAAAAAAGAACAAAGCTGGAGGCATCACAATCCCTGACTTCAAAATGTACTACAAAGTCATAGTAATCAAAACAGCATGGCACTGGTACAAAAACAGACACATAGATCAATGGAACATAACTGAAAGCCCAGAATAAAACCACACATCTACAGACAGCTAATCTTTGACAAAAGTTCCAAGAACATACTATGGAAAAAAGATAGTCTCTTCAATAAATGGTGTTGGGAAATCTGGACAACCACTTGTAAAAGAATGAAAGTAGACCATTATCTCATGCCATACACAAAAATAAACTCAAAATGGATTAAAGACTTGAAGATAAGTCCTGAAACCATAAAACTTCTGGGAGAAAATATGAGCAGTACACTCTGACATTGAACTTAAAGGGATCTTTTCAAATATCATGTCTTCTCAGACAAGGGAAACAAAAGAGGAAATAAACAAGTGGGACTTCATCGCCCTAAAGAGCTTCTGCAAGGCAAAAGAAACTAGGATTAAAACAAAAAGACAACCTATCAGTTGGGATAAAATATTGGCAAATCATATATCTGACAAGGGCTAATCTCCATAATATATAAAGAACTCACACAACTGAAAAACAAAAAAAGAAAAAGCCCAATCAAAAAATGGATGGAGGATATGAACAGATATTTCATCATCAGATATTATCAGCATCACTAATCATCAGGGAAATGAAAATCAAAACTACACTAAGATACCACCTTACCTCTGTTAAAATGGCTATAATCACTAAGACTAAAAATAGCAAATGTTGGAGAGGGTATGGAGAAAAGGGAACCTCATACACTGCTGGTGGGAATGCAATCTGGTGCAGCCACAATGGAAAACAGTATGGAGATTCCTCAAAAAACTAAAAATAGAACTACCATATGACCTAGCTATCCCACTACTGGGTACCTATCCAAACAACTTGAAATCAACAATCCAAAGTGACCTGTGTACCCCTATATTCATTGCAGCGCTATTCACAATAGCCAAGACTCAGAAGCAATCCAAGTGCCTATTGACTGATGATTGGGTAAAGAAGATGTGGCATATATATATATAATGGAGTACTGCTCAGCCATTAAAAAAAGACAAAATCATCCCCCTTGCAACAACATGGATGGACCTTGAGGGTATGATGTTAAGCAAAATAAGCCAGACAGAGAAAGACAAATACTGCATGATTTCACTCATACGTGGAAGATAACAAATGCATGGATAAAGAGAACAGATTAGTGGTTACCAGAAGGGAAGAGAGTTGGGGGGTAGGTGAAAGGGATAAAGGGGCACATATGTATGATGATGGATAAAAATTAGACTAATGGGGGTGAGCACGATAAAGTGTATTCAGAAATTAATAAACAATAATGTACACCCAAAATTACACAATGTTATAAACCACTATAATCCCCCATAAAATTAGTTGAAAAAATAAAGAAATAAAAATAAAAGGAAGAGTCCAAAATTATTCCCTTCTAATAAAAAAAAGACATCTTAACATGTGCTCATTTACGTGAACAGATATTATATATACGTATCACCTATATACAATTCTAAATCTCCTTTTTCATCTGTCAACAGAAGAAAGGAAGCTAAAACTATTATAGCAGTTCTGAAGAGTAAATCCTGCTTTACTTTTTCGCCCAAGTCAGACTTCTTCAAGATGTTGAGCAGGGGAGACCCTCAGGCAGCAGAGGTCTTTCAACTTGTGAACAAGGGTGAGCCGGCAGCATTACCTCACGAGAAATCATATAGCCAAATTAAACACAGTCCCAAAGTTTTCCATGACACACAAAATAAGGAAACAAAACAGATCAGAGCTTCTTTCTTTGAAACCATAAAGAAAATAAATGAAGTAGGAAAAACTAGCAATAATAGCTATTGTGTGTGAAAGGACCAAACCACACTTAAGGTTTCTCCCTTTCCCGACATTTATATCTTCTAATTCCTTTAGCTTAAAAAAGATGTTTGGTAACATTATTAGATAGAATTATGCTCATTGGTTTTAATAAAGCACTTTATTTTCCATAAAGGCAGATCTTTGCAGTGTAGGCAAAATAAAATGCCTACACTAAAATCTAGGTGGTGAATGTAGAACTGACACTTTCACTTACTGGCTTGTCCTGATTGAAGACTAAGTAGAAACACATGAAGTTGGTGGAGTGTTGAACTTGTCAGAACAATGTCATATAGTGATATCTGTAGCATCATACACATATTGAACGTTCTAGCTCAGGCTCTGGTTAATGGCATCATTTGCCATCAGGTAACACAAACAGACCCTTGGAGCTTACATAAACAAGGCACTATGATTTTTTTAATCTTCCTTCATAACATCAAGGTTGATCACAAATAAAGCTTTAGAAAACATATAGTTTGTAAAACATGTTCTCTTCTTTTTATTTTATTACATATTTTATCCCAAGATAAAAATAGGAATTTAATTTTTGTTGCTGATAATTGATAATTTTTGTTATTTATGGAGCACCTTCCTTTTAATACACTGCTAAGTTAACATTGCCACATTGAATTTAGATGTAGTAATACTGTCCTCAACTCAGAACTCAAAAGAATAAGAGCTCTTCCTTATCCCTTCCCCCCCAAGCCACATATGTAGTAAAAATCTGAAGATTTTTGATGTATGTGTCTAGGTCTGGTTCTGTGGCAAAAGCCCCCACAAAATTTCCATAACTCTCTATAGCTCCCAGGCCACCACGTGGTTAGTTATCTTCATTGAGTGGTAGTTGAGAGCAGACATTCTGGAGCTGCACTGCTTAGATGTGAACCTGGACCTGCCAGTTACAAGCTGTGTGACCTGAAGCAAGTTAACTAAGCTCACTCCGGCTCAGTATCATAGTGAGACTGTCCACAGTAGTGTTGTCATGGGCACTAAATGAGTTAATATAAGTGAAGTCTTTAGAAGAACATCTAGTCTATGTTCAGCACTATTTAAGTGTTAATTATTACCATTATTCTGATGCCCTCTATTTAATACATCCTGGTACAGCCGCTATCCTATTTAGATAATGATAGCAGCTTCCTGTCTTCTGCCCCATCTTGCCTGTGCTCTGGGTGAGTGGGTGGAAAATGTGCAGTCATCCTGAAGTCATTGCCCTTTTTGGTCACTTTTATACTTCTATTTTGGGTGCTCTAAGGGTCAGAGGTTCCTATTGGATATTGATCAGCATCCTGGGGGTTTCTGCCATTTTCAGAGTTTCTTGGTTAATCAGTCACTTGTGGGCTACTAATTGGTGTTATGGTGGTCTTCCTTGTTATTACTATTAGCAATAAAATTGAGGAGCATATTTTGTTTAACCTAAGACATTACAGATGTTGATGGCCCCATCAGTTTATATACTACTAAGAAGCACAAACGAGTGGCAATTTAACTTATGGCATGCCATTAATTATAAGATGTAACTCAATTTCAGAGACATTAAAATATGAAAATATACATCTTAGAGTTAATAAAATATGGTAAAATCAAGATATCCAATTGCCTAATTGACAACTCCACTTGGCCAACAAATAGGCATCTCAGTCTATGGGCCAAAATCCATCCTGTATAACAGTTCCCTGCCTCAATAAATAGCATCTATCTAATGATACAGTCTAGAACACTAGGAGACCTCTTTGATATTTGCCTCACTCTCCACTGATACCAACCTAGAAAAACTATCATCTATTTTTTGTAAGTGTGAGGAAGATTGGCCCTGAGCTAACATCTGTTGCCAATCTTACTCTTTTCACTTGAGGAAGATCGTCCCTGAGCTAACATCTATGCCAATCTTCCTCTGTTTTGTATGTGGGATGCCACCACAGTATGGCTTGATGAGTAGTGTGTGGGTCCATGCCTGGGATCTGAACCCGTGAACCAGAGGCAGCCAAAGTGGGAGTGTGTGAACTTAAACACTATGCCACCAGGCTGGCCCCTTTCATCTATTTTTATACAAACATTTTAGTCTCCCAAATAGTCTTGGCCCTTTTGATCTTGTCTCTCCATGGAAGCCAGAATCATATTTAAAACAATGTAAACCCAATCATACATTTTCTATTCAATGGTTTCCTGATGTTCTTAAAACAATAGTGTTGGCCTCCTTACTATGTCCTAAAAGATTCTGAGCATTCTGGTGCCTGTCTCCTTCTCCATCTCTGCTCTAGCAACCCTGGTTTCTTTCGGTTTCATAAATACACCTTGCTTCCTCCTGTTTCAGAACCTTTGCATAAGATGTTCTGTCTACCTGCCATGTTCTGCTCCCAAAACCTTCCTTCCATTGCCTCATTAACTCCTACACCACCTTCATGTCTCTCTTCAAAGTCAAGTCTCTCACCAAACTAGATCAAGCCTCCACATTATGCAATCTCAGAGTTATTGTTCTCTTTACTTTTTCTCCATTACACTTATGGTAGTTTATAATTATACTATTTATATTATTATTTGATTAAGATCTGTCTCCCTCACAAGACTTAATTCTACTCAGGCAAGGTCCATGACTATTCACTAACCATTGTATCCCCTAGCACCTAGCCCTGTGCCTGATACTTAGCAAGGGTCAATAAATAGGCTTTTAATTGACAAATAAATATAACAATAATTGATAATATTTATTGGGAGCTTAGTACACAGCAGGCAGTGTGCCAAGCAGGTTATATCCATTAGCAAATTTAATCCTACAATCACATATGTTTGACTTGCTGACAATCCTATGAGTTCAATATTATCATACTCATATCATACCTCAAGACACTGAGGCATAGAGAGGTTACAAGGCATTTTTAAGGCCTCATAGCTAGTAAGTGGTGAAGGCGGCATCAAATCTCAATTCTGTCTAACTTCAAAGCCTGCCCTTTAACCAGGATGCTCCATTGTTTTAACAAATGGTTCCTGGTATCTTGGGACTGTTAGTGGCTTCATGGGTTACTAGTCAGCTGGTGGGCAATCCCTTTCAAGTCTTCTTCCAGTCTTCCTGAATCCTTGAGCTGTCCCTGTCTAGTCTGCTGTCAGCACTATGATTTCTCTCACAAAAGCAGCAGCTCATAGCTCTTTCTAGGTGGTTTTCTGATGTTGGTCTTCTCCACAAGAACTTATTTTGTAGAGGCTATTGAAGAGGCCTCAGGTCAAAACCACATATCATCAACTGATTATAACCCCCTTAATTTGCTAAGGGTATAAGCTAGTATGAAATCTCACAATGTGGCCTCCTTAGCCCCTTCTAGTTTTCCCCTGCCTCTCAGATAAGTGAGGCTCATTATGCTTAATATTCAGAGGAGGTGGTGAGTTTTCAGAAACCCAAAGATGCTTTTCCCTTCTGCTCCCAAACACGGTGCTGTATTACTGAGAGTTTATTGCTTCCCTCCTATACACCCTGAATTTGAAGATTTAAGGCAGTGGTTCCCAGTCTTGTATTTCAAGAATCACAGTGATTATAAAAAAATTATAAATAGGGTTTTACTAATTGAGGTTGTTTTTGTTTGGCAAATGTTCTGGTTCCACGATTATTTTAACATTATTTCATGGCTTTAAAAGTATTGTGTGCCCATAATAGAAAATTTTGGAAATACAGAAAACCATAAGGAATAATTATTACTCAATATTTGCCAACTCTAATCCCATATGCATGGTTTTTATTCTCCCACAATCACCAAGAAACCACAACATAGTATAAGTAGTTAATAGGATATTTGGTGGCACCTCACCCTCAGATCAAATAAATATGTAAAATATTTACTATCAAAAATAATAAACTAAGCAACTACTTTAAAAAATTATTAAAAATTAGGAAATAAACATAGAGTTGTCATAAAACTTATGACGTAACACATAAAGTTTATATTCTAAGTAAGGATGATAAAAAGGAAGACAACCTATTATCAGTATTTTTCCTTTCTAAAATTATTTTTAAAGGATATTTTAATACTAAATACACATGAGCAACATAATTTCAGATAAAAGAACAGTACTTCACATTGAATGATGAGAACTTTGAGCTTCTAGCACTTTTGAAAGTGTCAATTTCTTCCTAATAGGCCTGCCCTCACCACAAATCCCAGCACAGACACAATACTTCCAAAGGGCATGTGTGTAAATCAAGTTGAAAACCAGTCCTAAGTGTATCAGGGAGAGTTGGGTGGCTAACAAAGCTTTACTAGTGATCCTGAATTATTAAACCATTATTGAAGTCAATTATTGAAGTCAATTATTAACAAGTATTTATAAGTATGGGTAGAAATAGCCTAATCCTTTACCTTTGCCTGCTAATTGCACTATTATTTGACTAAATTTATCACCAATGTAAAAACATACTTTAGAGTCTTTATACAAAACCAAAGTTCACAGGCTAAAAACAATGGTGACAGATAATGGAGGTTTCCTTTCATTGTGAATATTATGCCTTCATTAAAATGCTAATTTATTTCTCTTGGGCCACTGACCAGTCACAGGAGGTTTTCAGTATGGAGTTATCAAATGTGAGTTTGAACTGGTGGTCAAGTAGTCTATAACCTACTGTAAATAACCAATTACTAAATGTATTTTTAATATCTTGTCACTAGTTAGAGCACTTTATGTTGCACTGTTTTCTTTGATTTGAAATAAGTGAATCTCATACATTTTTGTCATGCTATGTTTATCTAAGCTTTTTCTATTTCTTAATAAATTTAAAAGAAGGATACCAATTTATCAGTATGAAAAATTACGTACACTTGAACAAGGGAAAGTGAATCTAGAGCATCCCCATTCCTAAATTAACAAAATTTTCTTACAGTTAATTTCTCTTAAGCTAAAAGATCATTGACAAAGGAAGAAAACAAGAAGGTTCAAAACCAAAGGGCAAAATGGTTAAGAAGACAGTTAAGCAATGTGCCACGGGATGATATAACCAGCAAAAGTAAATGCAAGGACCATTGATCTCTTATATTACAATTAAATATCGACATTACTTAATTTAAAGAAGAGCAAAAATGTTCATTAACACTTTACTGAGAGTAAAGCACAAAATAAGGACATGAATCAAAAATTTGTTAAAGTATAGCAAATATTAATTTAAAAATTCTTAAAGTACAGCATATATTACTACTTTTAAATCGCCTCAGTTCACGAAAACAGGCACTTGTGAGTTTTGCTAGAATGTTCTTCACTATATAATACAAAGTTTAAGTGTGTGAAAATTGTATCCTTGATACATACTTTGATAACTCCAACCAAAACTCTGCTATAAAATAGAAAATTAGGGGATTGCAGCCATTTGATTGTTCAATAATCAAAGTACAGTTATTTCAAAAGGTTCACTTCTTCAGTGGAATAAATATATAGAGTTCATAAAGAAATACGTTAAAATTTTAATTTTATTTCCATGTTGATTTTTTTTTTGCTTTTCAGACTTATAAGCAAAATACATTTTCAAGTGTTTGAAAAGAAAGCTAAAAGATGTTTCCCTTTTTCTGTCTTCATGGAATTTAGATAAAAGCACAGATCATATTACTGTATATAAATAAATCATATAGCTACATAAACACTAAAATAATTTTGGTTCATAATTCCAATACAATTATAAGGATTCCTTATGAGGTGCATTTTCTTTCTTCTAAAAGCCCATGTGTGTGTGTGTGAATGTGTCTGTGTACCGGAAATAATGCAAACATTGTCTCATAAATGATTGGAGTATTACGATTAATATTAAAGACTCTATTTTAAAAATATGTCCTTCATTTTTCTCTGAAGGTCTGAGTCTCAGGATGGTCAGATTAACTCTATTAATGTGACTCGACTTTGACAGACTAAAGACAAATGCTCCTCTCACCTTAGTTTAAATGCTCTCACTTTGAGAGAAATACGACAGCACAAAAAATTAGTAAGCTTAAGAGCACAGTGACAATTTTTATTAGGCTCACCATACATAATTCACAAGAAATTTCTTTTCACTTTGAAAGAATATTTTAATAAAGAAATTCACCTCCTAGGTTGAAGCATAAAAATTATGCAAAGTATAGCTACTCTAAATTGTTAAATTTGAATTAAACAATCCCCTTGTTTTTCTTGCTACAGATTGTCATCCTTTTGGTCATTTTTCTATATGTGTATATATCCTTAAGGGCCTGGGGGAAATCCAACCAATCTTTAGGCTATTCATTAGTAATGTCAATGTTTAAAAACTATACTAGGGAGAAAGTTGGAGTTACACAGTTCAATACTATAAGTATTATCATTCCATATTATCTCAATCCTTTAGTTAAAAAAAATTGCAGTAGTTGGCAATTATTAACAGGCTTAGTTCTCTGTCTTTACTCCACAATTATGTCAGCCTGCCACACAAAAAATATTATCAAAAAAATCCAAAGATTTACTTTCCCTTTCATGTGCTTAGGACTCTCTCTAGATTCAGTAGGCAAAAATAATACCACGCTATTTCATACAGTAAAAAATGAACTCCAAATAAGTGAGAATCTGTCCTGGTGGATTTTCCAAGTGAATACCAAATAAATATTTTTAAATATTATTTTATGTATTGATTTTTAAACAATAAATATTGTCTTTTAGACTGAACCACTCTTTAGTGCTTTTTTTAAGGAAATTTTTTTTTGAGGAAGATTAGCCCTGAGCTAACATCCACTGTCAATCCTCCACTTTTTGCTGAGGACGATTGCCCTGAGCTAACACCTGTGCTTATCTTCCTCTACTTTCTATGTGGGATGCCTGCCACAGCATTACTGGATAAGTGGTGCATAGGTCCGCACCCGGGATCCAAACTGGCAAAACCACAGGGGCGCTGAAGTAGAGCATGCGAACGTAAACAGATATTAGCAAAAGGTTGTCCATACACACTCTCAGCTTCTCCTCTAGAGCATGTTTTCCTGATAGTGAAGCTCTTAATTCTAGTAGCTTTCACAATTTGAACAAGTTGAGAACTTCCCAAATATCTAGTCCTGGTTCCATTTAGTTTAACAATCCTCTCAATTTACCCTCTTGCATTTTACTACGGGCAGCAAAAAGTAACCAGGCTGTGTGTTCAATTCTTTGCTTGGAAATCTTCTCAGCTGAATGGTCAAGATCATAGCTTACAAATTCTATTTCCCACATAACTGAAGGACACAATTCCACTGAGTTTCTGCCACTGTATAACAAGGATCTCCCATCCCCTAGTTTCTGATAACATGTTCTTCATTTCTTTCTGAGCCCTCAATAGCAGTACCCTTAACTTCTATATTTCTACTGGCAGTCTTTTTGTGATTTAGATATTCTCTAAGGTGATTTAGGTTTTCTTCTTCAGGGAAGCCTCAGCTCTATTTTAAAGGCCTGTCAGCTGACTATACCAGTCCTGCCCAGATTATCTAGGATAGTCTCTCCTACTTAAAGTCAACTGATTATGGATTTTAGTTACATCTACAAAACATCATTGTAGCAACATCTAGATTAGTATTTGACTGAATAACTGAGAACTGCAGCCTAGGCAAGCTTACATATCAAAAAGACCATGACAAGCTTGATGAACTTAAGGATATAAAAAAGTATCCTTTGGGAACCCAAATTACTTCCAATAGATGGTAATAGCTGGCTTCCATTTTTCCAAAACAACATTCAACAGAAGAAGAAAAATACTTAGAAAGTTCTGAGAGAAGGTGTAATCCAAGAACTTTATATGAAGACAAGTATAAAGATAGCAAAAAACATTCTCAGGAAGTAAAGCGTCCACAACCTCTTCCTGGAATACAACAAAACAAAACAATAAAATACTACATTTTGTTGAAATAGAGGGAAATAAAATTGAATTAAAATAAAGAAGTAAAGAATGGAGAATCCCACAGTTAAACATAAAGGAAGGAAGGATGGATGGAAAGAAGGAAGGAAGGAAATTGGTAAGTATTGAACCCATTTAAATATATAGAACTACAAGGCCAAATGACTATGACCTCTAGAAAAAGTACATGCATTAGAAACCTTGAAAATATTCTCAAACATCATAAGATACAATTCTATAATTGGAAGATGCTTGGAAGAAGTAGTAAAACGAAGTTTAAATATGATAATTTTCTCATTGTACTGGTAGGATGTCAGTAGAAGATTTTGATAAATTAGGGACTACTTTAAGTATTTAAACTTCTTAAGGTATTCTTCAAAATAACCAAAAACAATGCAGAATAATTCCTGATAAAGCTAAACTTTGGGTACCATACATAGTATTTTAGTCAGGTATATTGCTGCCTCTAACAATTTAGAGGTTTGGTTACCAGTGAAAAGGGGAAAGATCACACATGTATAGATTTGTATTATCCTCCCCCATTCTCCAAATGGATTAAAGGCATTTGGAAAGAAATTCTTATGGGATATTTTTCCTATAAATATATAAATAGCACACTTTTTCTATAATGTATAACATATCACTTTATGCCGTTTTCTAGATCTAAGTAAATATTTATCAACCAGGTTATCTAATAATCGTATTTAGAAGAAAAGTGATATTTAGATGAAATATTTATGACATTTAAAATAGGTAAGCAGCAAAATTCCAGTGTTTCGTGCATGTTGTTTCTTGGAAATGTAAGGCAACTCGGGTTATTTCCCCTTGGGTTTTTTCCAAAAGAGCAAGATTAATTGTTTGAATAAAGATAAGCTTACATAATTTATAAATGTGTAAGTGGTCCACTGTGCTGTGTTTAATTTCTTTCATAGGATAACAAACTTAAAGAATAAAATAAACTAGAGACCTGCTATCTCTCTATTTTAATGGAGCTTTAAAGAATATTTTCTAAAAGAATTTACATGGAAACCAAAGAAAGGCAGATTAGCAGGCACTAAGATCAGATGGATTGGCAGAAATAATAAACAGATTGTTTTTAGTGGCCCATGGAAAATTGACAGGAGATATTAGTTAAATCGATAACAAATAAGAGCCTAACATATTGTATTGTCTTGAGGAACAACAGAAAAAGTTCACATAATGTAGTTTGGAAAATGCATTGAGATAACCTTCAGAAATAGTACAAAGTGAAGAAGAAAAGATAGATGAATTTGACTACACTAAAATTAAAATCTACTGTTTAACAAGAGACCAACTTTCCCCTTAATTTCCACTCCCTTTTGGGTTGGAAATATTCTTTATAAGCACCACATGCTACCGTGATGATAATACACTGTGATTTGACTATAGTCATAATGTTCATTTTTTTACCTTTAACCCTGAAGCACAGTCAAGAGACATTTTGTTGACAACCACCACCTCCTTGTGAACAATAAAACTTGTAGGCAAGCCTTCAGGAGCACTTCTTTTCTGCACTTCAATTCAGTTTTCTTCTTGGCTCGAAAATTAGCATTAACTCAATATAAGTGACTGATAAAATGGTGGCTAAATGGTCAACATGGCGGCCAAGGTAGGGTAAATCTGTATTCCTGCAAAAGCTCAAGTAACTGCGTGTGTATATAGATATCTGTATTATATAAATGCCTGCGTTTTAGACTGTTTAACGGAGGACAGAATATGTATATAGTTATTTCTAATATACATGATCAAGCTTTTTAGTTTGTACACATTTGATTCTCCAAGTATGTAATTTCAAAATTAGGTTTGAAATCAGTATCTTACACTAGCCACCTGATAGTTAAAAATATGATCTCAATAAAAGAAAATGATAAGGTAAAATATATAGCTTCACATTTGGGTCAAAATGTCAATTTACAGGGATCTAACTTAATGGTTCTGCTAAATGTTGCCAGTGCTCAGGGTAATTGTTATCATCATTGGGTAGTAACATAAAAAGTTTCATGAGTTCAGCATTTTTATCTGTATTGTTACACTTTGCATCCCTTTCATAACAGGCTAACAGCTATTTCTCTGATGATTTACCCTAAAATATGGGATCTTAATTCAGATTTTTAAAGGAAGGTTTATGTTTCAAGCAGCAACAAAATGTTTTTAGGATAGCAGTTGGGAATAAAAAGGGAACATCTTTTTTTTCTTCTGAGAAATATAGCTTCCCATTCATTTATGTTGTCATATGATCTACTTTTGATCTGGTTTAAAAAAAAAAAGTTTTTCCCCGATACTCCCATGAGATTCAAATCATTCTTACAAACTAAAGAATATTTCCTATTTGCTCCTTAGTAGTGTTGGCATGTAAGCATTTTACCCAAAAAACTTTTGACGTTATTTTATCTAACATTTAGAGAAATCACCAAGGAGTAAAAACTATGTGAGAATTATTTTATTCTTACATGTAATATTTTTGATAAAATTATGTTACTGACTTAAAATGCTAAAAATATAAAGATTTTTTCTTTTATTAGTTGTCATGAGAAATTTAGAATGAACCATTTATGTTCTTAGTTGGTGACTCTAAGGATCCCTGAGATGTATTTATAAAAAAGCTGTCTTTAAAAAGGAATTCATTCTTGTGCAGTGAAACAGAATGGATTCTTTGTGTCAAGCTAACTGACCCATGAAATAATGAAATCCATGATGCTAGGTCTTTCTAATATGCTCCATTCAAAAGAGATAGCTGGCTCAAATACGAATAATATTTAAACTTTTGAATAATAATAGAAATCTGTGTCAATAACATACTTGTTTTAAAAAAATTTTTTAAGATGCAAAATGTCATTTTACTGGAGAGTAAATTGCACAGGCATGGGGGAAAACTTAAGAAACCATTACAGTAATCTGAAATGTAGAATTTTTTATGTGGCACCAAGACCTTAATTTTAATCATCTCTGGAAGTGGTTTAAAGGAAATAATGGGTCTGATACTTACTTACTTACTAACTATAAGATTATAGATTTTATGTTAAATATTCAAATTAAAGACATCATGCATTCTTCTAAATTGTACATATAAATGTATCTCCATTAAGCAGACATTTTAGTACAACATTTCATAAAGAAATTCAGACCAAAATACATTGTTTTAAATTTCTTTAAAATAAGGTCAGGACAATCAGTAATGATTCCATAGAATCAGAATTATAAAGGCTGAAGATGGTTTATATTTTACATTTATTAGAGCGAAGTTCAAACATTGCCAAGAATAAGTCCCCAAAACAAAATGTTAACTTATGATGTTAAAACAGCAGAAATCTAAAATCACTCATTTATTTATTGAGAAATTCTTATGTGTTAGGCACTGTGTTTGGTATTAGGGACAAAAAGAGAGCAAAGTGGCACTTTCCTTCATGGACTTAATGATCTATTGGGATATGAGAGAGACAGATAACAAAAAAGTAAATAAACAAATACATATAAATTGTTACTCATGTAACAAAGGAAAAAGACATAATAATGTGAGAGAAAATGATATAGTGGGTGGTAGAAGGAGAATGAACCACTCTGGCTAGGTTTGTTGGGAATTGCTTTTATAGAGACTGAAATCATAAGAATGTTTATAGAATACAAATATCAAATTCCACTAAGGTAAAATTCAAAATGTCTGGCATCCAATAAAAATGACCAGGCATACCAAAATGCAGGGAAATACAACCCATACCGAGAAGAAAAATCAATCAATCTAAACAGACCCACAAATAACACAGACGATAAAGTTAATAGACAATGACATAAAAATGGTTATTATAATCATATTCCATACATTCAAGATGTTAGAGGAAAGAGTAAACACGTTAAGTAGAAACATGAATCACATGATACAGGCTAAAATCAAACATCTAGAGATGAAAAATACAACGTCTGAGATGGAAAATATACTTGATGGGATTAGTGACAGATTATGCACTACCAAGAATGATGATTGAAACTGAGGACACAGCAATCGAAGCTATGCAAAATGAAATGGGAAAAGAAGACTTAAAAAAACATAAGCAGAGTATCAGTGAGCTGTGGGTCCAACGTCAAGAAGCCTAATAAACATGTAACTCAAGTCCTCTAAGAAGAGCAGAGTAGGGAGAGAAAGAACGTTTGAAGAAATAAGGGCCAAATTTATAAATGAAATGAAAACTGTTAACCCACATGTCCAAGAAGCTCAATGAATCCCAAGCATAAGAAACATGAAGGAAACTACAGCAAGATACATCACAATCAAATTATATAAAACTAGTGACAAAGAAATAATCTTTGAAGCATCCAGAGAAAAAAGGCACATTATATACAGAAGGACAAAGATAAGTTTTATGAAAGATGAGATTTTAACACTTCTCTCTAAA
The DNA here is from genome assembly GCF_041296235.1 of Equus asinus. NCBI lineage: Eukaryota > Metazoa > Chordata > Mammalia > Perissodactyla > Equidae > Equus > Equus asinus. The sequence goes on from NC_091792.1 coordinate 37,116,642, forward strand.
TAACTGATAGAACATATAGACAGAAAACCATTAAAGATACAGAAGAGTTGAAAAACAATAGGAACTTAATTGACATTGATAAAACATTTCAATCAACAGCATCATAATACACATTCTTTTCAAATGCACACAGAACACTTTCTACAATAGATTATCTGGAGCAAAAAAAGTTTCAACTGGGGGTGGCCCAGTGGTGCAGCGGTTAAGTTCACACATTCCGCTTCTCCGCGGCCCGGGGTTCTCAGGTTCGGATCCCGGGGGCAGACATGGCACTGATTGGCAAAAGCCATTCTGCGGTAGGCGTCCCACGTATAAAGTAGAGGAAGATGGACATGGAGGTTAGCTCAGGGCCAGTCTTCCTCAGCAAAAAGAGAAGGATTGGTAGTAGTTAGCTCAGGGCTAATCTTCCTCAAAAAAAAAAAAACTTTCAATAAATTTCAAAAGATTCAAGTCATAGACAATATGCTCTAGAACTACAATGGAATTGAGTGAAAAATCAATAACAGATCTCGGGGAAATCTTCAACTCTGGAAACTACATAAAACGCATCTAAATAGCTCCTAGGTCAAAAGATAAATTAAAAAATATTTTAAACTGAATGAAAACAAAAACATAAAATATTACAATTTGTGGACTATCACTAAAGTAATACTTTGAAATTTAAAGTGCCAAATGCCTATATAAGAAAAGAAATACTTCTCACACCGAAGAGTCAAGTTTCTACCTTAAGACTCTAGAAAAAGAAGAGCAAATGAAACCCAAAAAATAGAGAAGAAAAAAAAACACCATACAGGTCAGAGGTGAAAACCGTCAAATGCAAAACAGAAAATCAATGAAACAAAAGTTGATTCTTTGAAATCAACAGAATTGATAAGAATTTTAGCCAAAAAAAAAAAGAGAGACAAGATAAAAAAATTTCTGACATAAGAAATAAAAAAAGTGACATGACTGAAACATCTATAGATGTTAAAATACAGGACTATTATAAAGAACCTTATGCCAATAAATCAAACAACTTTGATAAAATTGACAAATTATTTGAAAGATACAACTTCATAAAGCTCACTCAAGAAGAAATAGATAGACTGTCTCTATGAAAGAAATTGAATTTGTGGTTAAACATTGTTTCACAAAATAATTCCAGGCCCAGACAGCTTCACTGGTGAATTCCACAAAAGAGTCAAAGAAGAAATGGTAGCAGTTCTATGAAACATCTTCCAGATATTTGAATAAGAGGAATGCTTTCCAATTCATTGTATGAGTCAAGACTATTCCAACATAAAAAAAAGAAAGACATTACAAGAAAATTACAGGGAAAACAATTTCAGATACAACACACATATTATAGGTAAAACAAAATTTGATAATGGATTATATGTGGGAGTTGTGAGGGAAAGAGGAATGAAGTGTAACTTCTGGCAAGATTAACTCATTAAGTGAAATTTCAAGTAGTAAGTTGGAGGGACTAGTCAAAACTGAGGAAAGAGGTCTGAGCTGTATTTATAAATATGGGATGGCTCTGTCTCTGTGTGTGCATGTGAGTGTGTATAAATTTATAAATATAAATAATTTAAATAAGTTTATATATATATAAATAAAACAATTACCCATGAAATTAGTCATCTATTTAGACTGACAGATGCGTGGTTCCCTTGGCCTGGAATCCTCCTTACCATTATCTTCAAGTTACAGCACCTACTTGGCTAGATACTAGAGACGATTCTCATCTTGCTCTACTTTATAGCTTTAATGCCAAGTTTAGTTTGGGATTTAATACATATTTGTTGACTGTTAATGAATAAATGACTACAGTTTTACTAAAACTATAAGTAAAGAAAAGTAAAGAAGTGGATTAACATTTAAAGCTTCCTATGAGCCCAGTGGTGTCCTAGGCATTGCCACACATGAGATCTCACCAATTACAAACATCTTATGTGGGTTTTTTTTGTTATTCCTATCTAAAGATTTTTTTAAAGGCTCAGAGAGGTTAAATTTGCTGAATATTTCACAACTGTAAATGAGGTAGCTGTGCTTCCAAACTCAGATTTGTCTGATTCCAATTTTTTCCCCATGCCACCATAAAAAGGATACCAATCACTTTTTGTCTCCCTTAGAATAAATACACTTCTTCCCCATCTCACTTGCTTACACCTACTTAGCAGAAAATATTGAGGAATCTTCTCTGCTCTTGGATTACATTATAATTAGGACTTCCTGGAGAAGCAGTGTCCTATTTGTCTACAATTAGACATACACTGGCCCTAAAAATCTCTTCTCTGATGATCTTCTTTAGCTTCCTCTTAGTTACTCAGATCACTGTCATTAGAAGAACAAAGGCAGGGTGATAGAAAAGTGTCCTGCAATAGAAAGGATAAGCTGAACAGTGCTCTCTTCGAATATGAATTTCCAGAATGGACTTTGGCAAAGGCTTATTCACCCTGTATAGTTAGCTGATTTTCAAAATTTATAATAAATCCGAAGAGATCCAAAACAAGGCCATGGAAAACATTACCTGTTTTTTCCTATTAGCTTGACAAAAGAGAAAAGACGTATCAGAGGTTGACTGGCTGAAGAAAGAAAAAAGATACAAAAGTGTGATCAAAATTATGTAACAGTAATTTATGGGAAAAAAATTGAGAAGTGTACCATGATGCCCAATATGGTGTTTTAGAGATGGAGTTAGGAATAAATTTTAAAATTCTACTTTTTTCTATAACTTTAACATTTTTCTATTGTAGTCTTGCTTCTTTTCAATAATGAGGAAAATGTATGGATGTAAAGAGGAAGAACGACAAATCAGAAATTCATTTTGAGTTGTTACTTTGTTTCCTTGTAAGTCATAGTTAGTTCAGGAAATGTAAATTAAGCATTACTATGTGCATAGCACCACAGGTGATCCCGAGAGAAGAGAGGAAGGAGTACAAAGATGGACATGCCATGAAGGAATGGAATAGGAGGTAAATGTTACTCAATAACCACACAAAAGTCAAAAGTTGTAAGTACCACAGGAGAAGACTTATAAAATCTTATTGGGAAAACAAAAACTGAAGAGTTGGAAAAATGTTTAATTTGTGCTTGAAAGTGCTTAATATCTCAGGCACTGAGCTAATCACTTTAACTAAATTATCCCGGACATCCAAGAAATAAGGTGATTTCATTACATCAAAATCAAACAGCAAAGACTGTAAAAGAAACTTCCCTAAGCAGTCAATAACGTTTTATGTCTAGTATATGATTTTGAATACACAAACAAAATAAGTTCAGGAAAAAAAGATGATGACCTCTCTTATCTAAGATTTATATAAAAAAATATATGCCCAGTAAGTAAATTTAGGGGCTAATATTAATGAAAGGTGAAAAGAAATGAATGAAAATATTGAGTACATTTAAATTCTAAAGTGTAAGATTATTGTCTAATCCTCTTAGTGTTTTTTGACTTTTCTTAAATGTTAATCTTAGTAATCCTGCTCTGTGGTGGGTTTTAATGTGTTAATATCTAGTTTTCAAGACAGGAAAACTTAGGAGTTGATTTTCTTATAGAAAAGACTAGGAAAGAGAGATTCAAACTATTTTAACCAATGTTCTTTTTATAGTCAAATTAGTTTCGTGTCTTAAATATTTTGAAAGCTAATTGAGAATTTAATATTTTAGGTGCAAAATCTTTTCTTGAAGTGGCAGGGAATAGAGAAATTTAATAATTGATTTATAGGTTGCAAACAAATCCAACCTATAAAAACTACTTAGTTTCCATGATCCTCTGCAAAGTAGTAAGTTTCAGGATTAGGCTTTACCACAGATTAAACACTTTATCGTATAGGTGCCCTAGGCAGCCATCCAATCTAGTAAACGGCTAATGTAAGTCATAACAATAAAGCTAGATGGAGGGTTTCTGTTATTGTTATTTTACTTTCAGCACCTCTAGATTATAGTGCAGTGGGAGTGTGAATTCCCGCCTGATGCATTGAAAATGTTCCCATATGTTTCATAGAATGACTTTGACTATATGGAAACAAAAAAGGTTTAAAGAGCTCAAGAAACATTATTGTACTCTCTATTCTAAAAGGCTATGGTATGATCATATATTCAAGATGAATGTAAAATAGTCATTGTTTCTCTTCTTTCAATGGGATGAAACAGACACAGGATCAAAGCAAAGGATACTCTGGCCTAAGGTATTTATCACATTGTCTCCTCTGAAGGTCAGATATGGCATTCTCAGCCATTCATCTCTGTCTTGCTAGTGCCTGGCACTTAGTAGGTACTCAATAAATGTTGGCTCTTGTGTTAACAGAAGAGATAAAGACAAAGAAGTAACTGCAAAAACAAATTAAGGAACACTTTATTATTTTTTTCTCAATTTGACAATCTAATTTTATCTTGGTTTCAAGGTTTTAGAAGTGGGTGGATACATACATAACATTTTTTTAGCTGTATAAAATGTCCACTCTAGAGTTACCAAATAAATGTTTGAATTACCCTGGGTAACATAATTATATTGACTCGGGCTAGAAAGATCTCTGGGATCAAAGACTGAATTTTTTTGGTACCAGATAGAGTGTCATCTAAGAGGATCGACGGCAATATATTGAAAGAAAGAAGAAAGTGTGGAAAAATGAAAGGAAGGAAGGAAAGAAGGATCAAATGACTGATTATAAATAATTAAGCAGTGGACACAGAAAGCTATAATACTTTTTTAATATTCACTTTTGCCATGTAAATCAAGAGGTACTGACAGTCATTGAAAAATCTTTATTTCTAGTGGAATAAAGATATCTGCTTAAAAATAATCAAGTATTAATTTTCAAAATTCCTGTTAGACCCCTCTACCTACTACTGTTGTACTACTTTGAAAATTTTCTCCATTAAAAAAAATCAATCTCAAAATACATCACTAGTGTTTCACTCGAAACAGGTAAAGGGTCACATGGAATGCTACTATTCATGGTAAGGGAACATCTAATAACCACTTTTATCATGTTATGACATCAAGAATCATTTCTCTTTGATAAGAATTTAAAAAGATACCCATTATGCTTATGAACATCTCTCTTTATTTATATTAGCCTAGATTAGAAAATGTCAAAGAAAAGAAACATGAGGAAAATATATCACCTTTGATTTTATTTTCAATTTTGAAATTGGGAAAAAAAGGAAGAAAGATTCTAGTGTGGCAAGTTTCTTATCAATGACAACATGAAGCCAATAAAACTGAAGGAATGACTTATATATATCCATCCTGAGGGTATACCTGGCATTGTGGGTCATTTTCAAGAGAAGAAATTTCCATTAGAAAAGACTAAATTTTATCAAAACTTAGATTAGTCCAAACAAAAATATCTTGTCTTGCATCATTCTATGAGGTTGTTTATTATAGCGTCAAGGAAAAGAAGTGATAAATGACTAAAGATTGAAGAGATTTTGGAGAAATAATAGGCCCAGAATATAAATGGTCAAAATGGTTGTGGCATGGTCAGAAGATAAATATGAGTTCCCTTAGGACTACTTGAAGAAACCCGAATCTAAGCTGGAAGGAAGGTATAGAAGCCTGAGAACTGCTACGACACAAATTCCTCTTCCTCAAGATCCTTCTGTTTAAATAAAGTATTAAAAATGAGAAAGTAAAGATCTTACACAATAAAAATCAGTTGCTTTTACAGACTTTGTCTATCATATATATGTACTATGTACCTCTCTAGATAAATTGTACCTAAAAGGGTTTATACATAATATCTATTAAATCATCTATGAACTCTTTGGACATCTTGTTAACATTCATGTTCTATATCTGTGCTGCCTGAAAGTACATCACGATTTGGTAGGTCTTGGGTAGAGCTTGAGAGTCTATGTTTCTAACATAAGTCCAAGAGATATCAATGTTGCCGATATCCATCAACAACGAGTAGAAAGGTTCTCACAGGCTGAAGAGCCAATACAGAGGAAGGGTCTCTTTCAAGGACAGGCCAAAATCAGAATGATACTTCTTCAGAAAGAAAATGACTCAGCCTAAATAATGACAAGTAACAGTACAGAATGGTAGGCCCATCCCGTTGTCTCACTGTACATGTCTTTCCTTGACTATTCTAAAGACCTGGGAAGGAGAAGAAGGAGCGTTAGGGGGATAGACACAAATGAAAAGCTACTCATCTTTTCCCATCTCTGCAAAAGCATCTACCACCTACATACAGTACACTGAAGGTAATTTTCAATAAAGCAATAGGACTTTTTCCTACTGTTTGAATTTCTGTCTTTTCTTGCTTATCTTACATGTCTCTTTTTCCCCATTTTCCACTTGGATCCCGTTAGTTATCATGGAAACAATGACTCTGGTGTGCATGAGGAATAGAGACATAAGTATTTTCAACTGAGGCAAAGTGCCACAAGTTACACTCAATCCTCAGAGCTGGGTTTACAACACAGTTGGATAGCAGCAAAATTAAATCAGAAATTAGACTTGAATATTCTGGATTCAACTCTAGACGACAGGCTGCTAATCTCTGCAGGAGAATATATGAATTTGAACTTCAGAGAATGATTAGGCCATGAACAACATACTGGGAGAAAATGGATTTGTAGGAAGAAGGAATAAATAAAATTTCCATCTCTTTTCTACAAATTTCAAAAATCCCTTTGGTGTGAGGCGTTGGAATTACTGCATTAGAAAAAACTGTTAGTAAGAACTTAGGAAAATAGCATGATTTCCATCATTTAGGGAACAGCCTCTGGTTGGGAAAAATTTAAAAAAGGACATCTGCACTATATAAGAATTCCATTTATACATGCAGTCAAGGTGAAGACTACTAAGCTGGAGGTGTCCAATGAAATCTGAACCTGATTCATTAAGTTGTAAAGACAAATGACGATCAAACAGGGCACTTTAGAATGAACTGCTATAAACTACAGGAGTGCAGCTTACCGCTGCTATTAGCCATAATTGGGTTTTGGAAGGAAACAGAAGCCGAATGTAATATAGGTAATTAAAGAACAAGCTTTTGTTAACACTGGCAATCAAGGGGTTGTGATTTTACAGACTTGGAACCTATTATGATGCTCTGAAACTGGTCTATTTTTAAACAGGTAGTGTATTTTCTTTCTTACAACACTAAAGTATAATCCTGGACAGGTCATTTTTCTATTCAAACTATTTACTATCCATTTAGTGCAAAGATGAGCATTTTTAGAATCCAGAATAACCATGAAAACCATATTCTTAATCCCTGAGGACTGGGGAACAACTGGTTATGAAATGGTAACGGCTAAATTACAAGTCTCTAAATAGTGCATTATCCTAACTACTATCTCAATACTAAGCATATGGGTTTTTATGTTGTTTCCCTTTAAAATGAATTCATTGTTCTTTTATAAGATTCCTATAACATTTGATTAGGTAACTTAAAGCAAATATGGTATTTCAAAATATGATGGCTGAGAATCAAAATTAAAATCATAATGAATATAAAAGAATGATTACAATTGTCATACCAGATGTTCAGCATTTCTGGAGAATAACATAGACTTAACTTTAAAAAAATTCAAAAGTAAAACATGAAAATAACACCAGTAGATCCGATAAGTAGGGACTTTTTGGAAAGTTTCTAATCATGCGACTTGGAAAGAAAACTTGAATCTCAAAGAAGTAGCTCTTCAAATAAGAAATTAGAGTAAACTGCATATTTCTTTCTGGTACAAAGGTAGAATTATAAAGCTTTGTGGTATTCATCTTTTTTCTTGTATATGTAATATTGCTACTCAGCTAATTAAAATTAACTGTTGATCTGAGACAGTTCATGCCTGCCTACCATCCCACAGAAAGTACACTTAACCCTACCTGACGGTTCTGCTATTCATCACAGGGAGAGTTTAATTTCTCTTAAATCAGCCCTATTCAGAGATTATAGTCTAATTCTACTAATTGGTTTCTAGTAAATAAATAAATAAACCTCCTAAATAAACCTCAATCTTCATCTTAAAATCACTCCAAGTCCAGCACTCGGATTCCTCCTCTCCCTGTAACTAAATTCTTGATACAGTATCTTGTTTATTTCTAGTCCCATCAAACATTAGAACCTGTCCTGCTTTGATCTTGCTAGAGCTCTCTGGACTAGGTGCCCAGCCCCTAAAGTCAGATTTGTCTGATTTCCCTGTCTTGGCACCTGACTATTACCTGCTATCATACCCTCAGATCCCATACTTTACTTTCCTATGGCAAACCACTGAGCCTTTCTCATGCAAACTTGTCTAACTGTACCTACGACCACTGTTTTTGATGGAACCTTTTGAGATTGCCTTGCCTGACTTAGGAGATGTACATCATCTCTAGATTCTAGTTCTACATGATCAATGCTACTTAATAGAACTTTCTGGGGTGATGAAAATGTTCTATATCTGTGCTGTCCAATATGGTAGCCACTAGCAACAAGTGGTTCTTGAGTACTTGAAATGTAATTAGTGTGACTAAAAAACCGAATTTTTAACTTTTAAAATTTTGATTAAATGGATATCATATTGGATAGCTCAGGTCCAGGTCCTCCCCTCACCTCTTTGTAGTTTACAAATAAAAATTATAATACAAAGTTAAATAGAAATAGTTATGAAGTCTAGATGTAGGATGTGGATATAGAGATAGAGACAGGAGAAAATCATGATATGATCAATTTGGTTTTGTCTTTCCCCCATTTTCATTATACCTGTAATACTAACCAGCCTGTACAAGTACCTGAACCATTAATATAAGAACTGACAACATATTCAAGATGATATGTAAAGGAAAAGGAGAAAGGATATTTAAATGCTAATCTTTGTGCACTTTTTCATATGCTATTGGATACAAATGAGAAAAAAATTCAATGAAGAGGTAGACTTAGATTTTGATTTTTTAATCAAGTGCCTAACAGAAGATGTGAAATATGTGGCTTGACAAGCACAATTTATATAAATAAGACACAAGATTTTAATTGGTCTTCGAGCTCCATATAAACCTTTATGACGTGGTCATTAGATACATAGCGTTTCTTGGGGCCAGTCCTGTGGCCGAGTGGTTAAGTTTGTGTGCTCTGCTTCAGCGGCCCAGGGTTTTACCAGTTTGGATCCTGGGCATGGACCTAGCACCGCTCATCAAGCCATGCTGAAGCAGCATCCCATATAGAAGAGACAGAAGGACCTACAACTAGAATATATAACTATGTAGTGGGGGGCTTTGGGCAGAAGAAGAAAAAAAAAAGATTGACAGATGTTAGCTTAGGCGCCAATCTTTAAAATAATAATTAAAAAAAAAAGTGTTTCTCTATATAATGGGATGATATTAGGAGGCAAGGGACAAAAGTGGTAACTAAGATTCCCAGAGGAGTACAAACAAGAAGCTAATACACTACACTCTAAGTCCAAAAAGCTACAAGTTGTTGATGCTGTCTCCCCACAGGGCTTTCTGAGAGAGGTATACTGTGGAACAAGTTCTAACTCCCCTCAATGATCACCTCACTACACAACTGCTACCATCACTGGGAGAAATGAAGGTGCCTTTGAAGGAAGGCCACTGTGGGAAAGTCGTTCCTTCTCTTCACCTCCTTGTGAGAACCTCCCGAAAGTCAAATGGGAAAGATTTCAAAGAGTTGGTTGTAAATAATGGAGGTCTCTTCAAGAAGGTGAAATTGGCTATTTGGTTTCCAGTTGGCCAACTTTTAGGCACTGTGCTTACAGACCTGCCTCTGTGCTACTGAAGCAAGGGAAAAGAACAATGGGGAAAGATGCAAAACTACATGGTAGAGAACCTTAAGTGTCAAAAGAAGGGCTGCCTTCTTATGTTCCCAGTTTCCATGAGATCAAGGAGGGTAAATAAATTTGGTGGTGGAGGGGAATGGAGAATGTATGGCCAAGTTTTAACTCAGACCTTAAAATAATCATCCAAACAGATTTGAGCATTAGAGAAATAGTATCAAGACACCAACAACTGGGAGATGTGCAAAAGATACAGTCTAGCCTAGCAAAGGACCATCAGTGCCTGTGGGGGCTTCTTGGTTGTGAGCCCTTCTCCAGTGAGTCTTTTTGAAGCTCTCACCATTCACACTGAGTGTATATACAATAAGTTGGAGCAGTAGACACCATCAACCTTGACACAGGCAGTCGAAGAAGGATCTCACTGCCTTTCCTAGCCTTACTCCTGCCCAACATTAGGACAGTAATTGCCTAGTAGAAGTAATGGAGGAGTGAAAGAACAAATTATGCATCTTCACGAATTTTTATTCCAAGCCTTTGGAGCCACAGTCAACATTGTGCAAGAAAAGAGGAGGGCTTAGTTTCTGAGACTGAAAATAAAAAAGTAGTTGGTTAGAATCTTACCAAACCAAAAGAAAATATGTGCCAAAATAGCAAAATGAGCAAAAATATATACATCTAATGAATTCACAGAAAAGAATATAAGGATATTTGGGAAAAACATAAAGGTCTAACACATATGCAATGATGTCACAGAAGGAAGAAAGAGAAAGAATGAGATAAAACTCAAAAACTTTCCAAAAGTGACCAAAAACATCAAACCAGAAATTCAGGAAGCACCAGAAAACCCAAGAAGTATAAATACAAAAAAAAATCACAGATAAGCATAGATAACAAGTTCATTACAACCAAGACCAAGATGTAAAAAGAACACAGAAAAAGGCACATTTTCTTCAAGAGAGAAAAAATTAGACTGACTTTATTTCTTAATAATATAATGGAAGCCATAAAACAATGAAATTAAATCACCAAAATACTGAAAGCAAGTGAATACTAATCTAGAATTTTATACCCAGCTACATTATCTTTCAAAAATGAAGAAAAAATCTATTCAAATAAAAAAATGAAGAAATTGTTCACAAATTCACCCACAATAAAAGGAATTCTTCAGGCAAAAGGAAGATGATCCAACATGGAAATAAGAAAATACAAGAAGAAGCAAAGAGCAAATGGAAAGAGTAAATATGAATACAAGGGTGAATCTAAATGAATACTGACCATATAAAAATAATAATGTTACATGAGATTTATAGAATTTAAAAACTTGCCACAACAGAGAAAAAAGGCAGAATGGAGGGGAAAATGGAGTTTAAGTGTTCTAAAACCCTTATGTTCTGAAAAGTAGTAAAAAAGCCAGTTAACATTAAATATTAACAAGGTAATATTCATGTTGTAATCTCTAAAATAACCACTAATAGAAAGGAAAAGACAGTATAACTAACAAACGATAGAGAATAAGACTGAAAAAAATATCTACAAACATTAGCAAGAGTGGCAGAGGAAATACAGGTAAGATTTGTCCCTGTAACTCCAGGAAGTAGAATTAGAGGAAAAGGATGTGAGTTTTAGAGAGAGAAGCTTTCACTCAATTTAATGACATATTATTTAATAATTAGTGATGCTTGAAAATGAAAAGATTCTGTCACAGACAATAGTGTGCTGTCACTGGCTATGTGGCCAAAAACCACTTTTCAGACATGTTGACTAGGAGAATAGCTGCCCACAAAAATCCCTTTCAACACTGATACGCTATGATTTTAAATTTGGGAGAATATCTGAATAAGAGTATTGAGAACCACATTATTAGAGGAAAAAGCAAAGGCATGATGAGAATCCTTAATTCATTTGCTTATTCATATTAACAACAAATATGTATTGAGAGTATACTACGTGCCAGGCACTGTTGTAAGTTTTGGGGTTGTATCAACGAACAAAACAAAGGTAACTTTTGGAAAATAAAGACAACAAATAACATGATAAATATGTACATTACTCAGTATGCTTTTAAGTTGGGATCTTAGTAGAAAACAGATGATATACTTAATAAAAAGTTTAATAAAAAGCTACTTAAAAAGGTAAGGTCAAAATTTAGGGAGATGAACAAGGGCTGGTGCATAATCCCAGGGCTAGCAATTTCAGGAAGCTGTTATACCAGTAGCCCTGATACCAGAACAACTGTAGAGCAGAACCTAGAAAGGGCCATGTGACAGGAGCTGTGGTTTTTAGTAGAGCAAAGACCCAATCATGGAGACACAGCAAGGAAGGAGCCAGGGAAATAAATACCCCAGCCTCACTGCCCTTCTGCCCCTTGATCTAGTGCTGCTGCCTCCCATTGGCTACCTTCAACTTAAACCCAAAGGACAAGGGAGCCGATTGATGTTATTCACATATTTCACCATTCCAGGACACAGAGCAGGGTGGAGAAAAGGGGTAAATTAAAAATATCCAATATGATATGTTGGAAGATAAGAAGTATGGAAATTAATAAGAAGAATGATAGAGTGGGGAAAGGGGAATAAGGATTACAGGGATCAGGAGAAGGTGTTGCAAGATAAAGTGGTCAGAGTAGACATCATTGAGAAGTTATCATTTGAACTAAGATTTGAAGGAGATAGGGAAGTTAGCCAGGTGAATATCTGCGTAAAGAGTATTCCAAGAAGAAGGAATGATTGGTGTATAGTTGCTGTGTTCAAGGAAAAGCAAGGTAGCTAGTTTGATAGGAGCAGAGAGAGTGAGGGGGAAAGTAGTAAGAGATGTAGTCAGTGTTTCACAGGGCCAGATAATGCAAGGTTTTAAAGGCTATTGAAAGGGCTTTGATACTTACTGAGCTGAGTGGAAAACTGATGAAGGGTTTTGAGCAGAGTAAAGACATGACCTGACATATTCTAAAAGGATCATTCTGGCTGCTGTGTTGGAAATAGACTGGCAGAGAGAGGTAGGGGGAGCATCAGGCAATGTGTGAGGATGCTATTGCAGTAATCCAAGTGAGATGAGGCTCAGACTAGGGTGTGGCAGCAGAGATAAATAGTCAGATAAAATTGAAGGTACAGCCAATAGGATTCCCTGACAGATTAGAAGAGAGAGTGAGGAAAAAAGAGGAGTCAAGGATGTCTCCTAAATTTAGGCCTTGGAGCAATGGGAAAGATGGAATTTCCATTAACTGAACTGGTAAGAATATAGGTGGGGCCAATTTGAACCAGAAGATTATTTTGGATATATTGAATCTGGAGAATCTGTTGAATCTAAAGTGGAGATATTGACTAGGCAGATACATGAATGAACCTGGAGTTGGGAGAGAGGTCTGGGCTGCAAATAGGAATTTGGGAGCGGTCAGCATATTTTATTGTAGTTACCCTGAGTACAGCAGAGCTGAACCCTGCTCAGTGTTTTTGCACCATCTTCTCATCTTCTGGCACTATATCAGTCAATGCTCCACTGCTGTTCATGGGGTTTTTATGGCCAATTTTTTTCAGAAGTCCTTCTTCCTAGTCTGTCTTAGTCTGGAAGCTCCACTGAAACCTGTCCACTATGGGTGACCCTGCTGGTATTTGAAATATCGGTGACATAGCTTCAGCATCACAGCAACACTCCGCCACCACAGTATGACAACTGACAGATGGCTAGTGTGGTTCCCTGACCAGGAAATGAACCCGGGCACTAGGAGTGAGAGCATTGAATCTTAAACACTAGACCACCAGGCCTGGGTGAGGATATACATTATATTTAAAGCCGTGAGATGGAAGAGATCACTAAGGCAGTGAGTATGAATAGAGAAAGGAAGACAGCCAAGGACTGAAGCTTGGGGCATTGCAACACTAAGCTGGTAGGGAGAAGATGAGGAATCAGCAAAGGACACTGAGAAGGAAAAACTAGAGAAGGGAGGAAAGCCAGATGTCTTTTAATAACAACAAAAACAACAACAAAATAAGTCTATCAAGGAGAAGGGAATTAACTGTGGAAAATGCTACTGGTAGGCTGAGTAAGAATGACAATTGGATTTAGCAAAATGAAGGTTATTGGTGACCTTGACACGGGCAGTTTTGGTGGAGTAAAGGGGAAGGAGAGATGTGAAAGCCTGACAATAGTGGATTTGAAAAGAATAAGAGGAGAAGAATCAAAGACAATGAGTATAGACAACTCTTTCAAAACATTTTGCTGCAAAAGAAGCGGTAACTGATAGGTGAAGAAAGTTTTATTTTGTTTTTACCATGTAAGAAATAGCAACATGTTTGTATATTGATGGGAAAGCCCCAGTAAAAGGAGGAAAATTGATGATTTGGAGAGAGAGGTGAGAATTGCCAAAGCAATGTCCTTAAGAAGGTGAGATGGGGCTGAATCTAGGACACAATTGAATGGACCAACTTTAGATTGGAACATGAATCAACTGGAGCATCTATGGCAGCAAGAGGAAGGCAGGGTAACTGATGGAAGTAACAAAGCCATTGACGTTTCTTGTGAGAAATGATGCATTAGCCTAGTTGCCTAATAGTGAAAAAAAAAAAAAAATTCAAAATCAATCTTAGTTTCCTTACTTAAGCTCTCCAGACTGGCAGGAAGAACACAGGTTCTCTATTATGAGTGAGAAGTTATATTATAATATGAAATTAAATTAATTTATAGGTAAATGGATTTTATCTTGAAGGCAGGAAGTGATTATTACTAAGTCTTAAGTGACAAGCAATAAGATTAGACTATGTGAATTTCAGTGTGGTCACTATCTGAGCCCACTTAAAGGCCTGAAAAGTCTGGGACCTTAATCCTGAAACAGTAATAGTAGTTTGTATTAGTGTATTCTTTGTAACTTGGAAAAAGAATAAATTGCTAATTATCTTGAACAGTCCAAAGAAAGACACCAACTTAGAGGTAGAGGAAGTCAGGTTCCAGATATCGTCTATCGACTGGATTTAGTCTAAACTCTAGGGAGAGAAATTTCCTTAATTTTTTCCTTTAAACCAGTTATAGGAAACCTTATGAGCCAGACATGGGAAAAAACAGAGAGGGTGAGCCTCCTTACCCATCAGACCCAGGGATTCATCTCAGATCAGTGGCATTGAGTCCTATTGCCCTTTAAGTATATTCCTATTAGTCCAATCACAATACCCTTTCATTTGAATAGCATTCTATAACTTACAAAGCTTTGTACTACACCAAATGGAAATTAAATTGAAAGGAGTCTTGAAAATAGAGGAAAGACAGAAATCTGGCCTCTGGGAAGACAGCTGGCTACAAGAAGTTTCTACGACATCAGCTTTGTCCTACATTCTCTTCATTTTTATTTAATCATATACCAAAGACAAGAAGTTCAGCAGCAATAGATTGCACATCTATCAAAAGACATCATTTTTGTGAAATATGGCTGGGTTCATAAAGTTAAAACTAAGGGTCTGAGTACCCTTCCTGCCATCTCTGATAAGTCAATTGATAAGGTTATCTTAGACTACTTTCTGTGAATGTTATTTTTTCTTATGGCAGCTATGCCTCAGCCAGGACTGACCTTTAGGCATTTTATGGCAGGCTGTGATCTCCCAGGGGCCTGTTAACAAGAGCTGCTAGGCACGAGGGTAAGGGCATCTGCAAAGAAAAAATTTCTCTCTCCTGAGAAGGGAAAGAGATGTGAATAACCAGGAGGTGTATATTTATTGAACATTTAGTTTGTACCATCCACAGTGCTTGGAAATTGGGATATATAAGGAAACAAAAATAGATGTGGCCCTTGCTCTCAAAGGGCTTACTATCGAGTGGGGGCTGGGAGGAGACAGACATTAAATCAAATAATCTCACAGATAAATGCAAACAGGAATGGAGCAGTTATGTATAGAAAGTAGAAGTTGTGATTTGGAGGAGTATATTGGCAAAACAAAGGTTGTGTGTGTTGTGCGGGATGTGTTGCTGGGTGGTGTGAGTGGTATGGTCAAATGACACAGACTTCTTATAGTAAAATCTTTTACAAGAAGGACTTATGGTCTGAAAGCAAAAGTGGGATGTCAGAAACACGTCAACCCCATACCCTGCTCTGAGGCTTCTGGATCTTCAGAAAACAAAGAGCCAACACTTGAAAGAGCTACAAGAAAACTGGCATCTTCAAGGGAGAGCTACATTTATATTAAGGTCAGGAGCTGAAGAAACCACATACGAGAGTGAGGACATTGTAGGGTTGGATGTTTAGGGACCAGCAGCTACAAGGGCACAGTGGAATAATTCAGGTATCAGAAAGTGAGAGGAAATGGATCAGGAAAAGGGAAATAAAATATTATTTGGATAAGGGCTGATACTGTGAGTGTTTACTGATGAAAAGATGGATTAATTCATTTACTTAACAGTTTAACAAATATTAAGCATCTATGGGTTCCAGGGTGAGACCTTAAAGAAGCAGGTCTCTCCCTTCACTGAGAAGCAGCAGAAGTGGAGTGGCTAGTAGCACTGACTCTGGAGCCAGGCAGCATGAGCTTATATTCCGGCTACAGCAGTTCTTAGCCGTATGACCTTGGGCAAGTTACTGGACATTTCTAAGCTTTGATTGTCTCATCTGTGAAATATAATACACATTCCTAATAAGCCTGAGGATATATGAATTAGTCTATGTAAGACATTTAGAATGTTCCTTGGAATATAGTAAGTACTATACGTTATGTTAGTTATTAGATAGCTTATTCTTAAAAGAAAGAACAATAACAGAGAATGGCAAACAAGATAATTCCAGATAGCAGTGATGCTCTGAAGGGATTAGAGAGAAGCAGCCATGCGGAAAGCCCTGGGCAGCTTAGTGCAGTATCGAAGAGTGGAGTGCTCTGGCATCTCACTGCCTGAGTACAGATTCTGACTCTGCACCTTCAAATGTGTGACCTTGGGGATATTTCTTAAGCTACGGTTCTCTGTTTATTAATCTCTAATTAATTGTATTTGTCTCAAGGAGTTGTTTTGGGGAATTAGACAAGTAAACATCTGAAAGTTGCTTAGATAGTGCTAAGAATAGAGTTAGTATACAATAAGTATTGACTATTATTATTATCATTATTATTATTATTACTATTGTTATTTTAGATAGTGGAAGAAGCATGTGAAAAGCTCCCAAGGCACATTAAAAGAACAGAAAGAAGGCCATTGTGACTGTAAGTTAGTGAGCAAGAGTTTCAACAGTCTTTGACAGGAGGTGAGCAGCAGTCCTAGCAGCCATAGGACTTGTCTTTCTTGTCTGGATAACGGCAGGAGCAAGAGTGTACCCACTAGAGATAGTGGATGTAGGCCTTGCAGATTCCTACTTTCTGATAGTCTGGATCCATTCTCCAGCCTGGAAGAAGAGTTGGTGGACCTCTAGACAGCATAGGGCTGCAAAGCAATATGATCCACAGGGCACAAACTCTGCAGCCTAAGTACAAGGTCACAAAAAAGTCATGATACATAATTAGCTAGAGGGACAGTCTTCCCATTAAGGCATCAAACATACAAGGTTCTGGCTCAGCAAGGCCTGCAGGGAACATAGCATGTTTGGTACCTCTAGAGTTCTACAGCTTCAGGCCCCCAGGAGACACACTCATGGGCAATTTCATGGAGAATACAGCAGCAGGGAATAGTACAATAGCCTGAGCCTCCCTCAAGGGATTTGAGGACAACAGGAGGGCATGAGCGCTAAGAGTCTTCCAGGAATATATAGGGTGAGATTTGCTGATAGGTATAGAATTCCCTGCAATTAGATCAGGTTATAATTAGGTAAAACTTGGATATTAACATTAATGTGATTTTATTTGTACCTGCAGGTTAACAACGACTGGCGATATTTGGGATATTTTCTGCTTGCTACTTTTCCAAATAAAATGTAACTTTGTAGAATGCAGAGACTGTGTCTACTAAACTCCTAGTAAAATAGACATTTAATAAATACCAGTTGATGATGATAAAGGTAAATTTTAGTTTCAATAGAATTAAAGGAGTCAAGAATTCCAGATCTTAGAAGTGAAGAATCATTCAGTTTCACGTTGCCTCAAAATATGGACAAGCATTGCTGGAGATAAAATATTACAGCAGAAATAGAAGACTCTTCAGAGTATAACAGAAGCAATTCATATCTGAGTCACTTAATGCCAATGACTGGTCATATTGACATTATTAGCTTAAGTATGAGATAGAAATGCAACATGATGAACTACGTATTTTTCAAAAGTGTTCATCTCAAATGGCATGGTATATAGAGGGAAAAACATAGCTCTAGGAGTAAATGTCATTGGTCCTGATTCTGCCACATGGCCTAAGTTGTGATATTTCAGGCATGTCACCTAAATTTTAAAATAATAATGATGATCATAATTATAAACCTGTATCATTTGATAGTATTTACTATATGCCAGTCACTGGTCTAAGGGCTCGACAACTATCTACTCATTTGATCTTCCTAGCAACTCTGAGAGATAAGCACTCATTATTTCATTTACAGAAGAGAACCCCGGGAAACAGGTAAAGTAACATTCACAGCTCACACCAATTATAAGTGGCAGAACCAAGTTAAGAATCCAGGGAGTCCCCTCGTCTTTGTCTTCCTTGCCTTTCCTAAACAGACACTCCTAAAGCTATTAGGTGAGACTGAGCATGGTAGGTAACCATACCAAGCAGGGGGAGCTGCAGTGCCCTGGCCTGGCACAGGGTGGCGAAGTGAAGAGTCTGGATGGAACGAAGAGAGTTCCCGCAAAAGGGCAGCTAGGCACAGTCCATTGAATCCCAAGTAGAAAGAAGAAGGCAGCCATATGCTGGGAGCCCAAGATTGTACCAAAGCTTGATATTAGTGTGCTGCATGCCTAGACCTTTTGGAAAACGACTGTCATAGAAGGAACAAGATGATACCCAGAAAAATAAAGTATTCAGAAACATTAGATAATGTATAAAATACAAACAGCAATAGATCTGCAATTAAAGGCCATTGTCAGATATTAAAGGATAGTCTTTATATTGACTACTGACACATAAAAGTCTCCTGTTCAAAAATCATAAACATTGTTTATATGCCATTGGTAGATCCACTCTTAATCACTATGATTTAAAAATAGTGTTTTTAAAAGATATTTAGATAGATATTTTTAAAGATTTTTTCTTGATACTTGATTCTTTTAACACATAAAACTCTTTGTAAGAGTTTATTGGTATTACTATACTGTTAAGTATTTCACCGCCTGTATTGACATGTGAAAAGTATATGGTCTTGATGCCATATTTATCTAGTACAAAGAAAGACTCTCAGAAATAAATATATTAATTTGCCTTACTAATATTTACCAGTAATCCAGTACCATAAGGAATATCATGGTTTTAAAGCAGGCATAAAAAAAACTTATGCCAAAGTAAACTAATTTTAAGATGATAAAAATGTTCTCTACAAAAATATTGTTCCCTTTTCAAAGATATATTTGGGATATACTAGGAATTAAAAACCAATTTTTTCAAGTTTTGAAACTTCTAAATTTATTTTCACATAAATTTCACTTCAGGTCAAGAACATAAATACATTATGAAAAATTGTTAATAGAATCCAGAACCATTGCCATGATAAAAAATTTTATGTGCCCTTTTTTGACATTGTCCTTTAAAATATAGACTTCAGACTGCATTAAAGAGTGTAAAGAGAAAGATAACAACTTTCTCGTTATGTAGTGAAAAGAAGCAGATATGACCCAAAATGACTCCATTCTATGCTTTAATTTGCAATGTTTTATGAAAAAAATAGAGGGGACAGAGTAAGCACACTAAGATAATTCCCAAGAAGGAAAAGGTAATAGCAGACACTTCATCTCAAAAGGTAACATCAACTGATAATGAATCTGGAAACTTGAAAATGTGGGTGATCTTTCCTACAGGACTGTGAGAAGGTGGACCTTTTGATGGCATGAATGGCTATGTAAAAACAGAAATTAATTTAAAATATTTTTAATAAAACTACAGATCCAACAAGCTCTAGTGATTTATAATGAATGGCTCAAGATCTCATCCTGCTAAAAGACTTCAATAATCTAGCCCTCTCCAAATACATTTGGAATAGAGATCTAATTGGATGTTCTATTTAGAGTCTGTGCTATTGAAAAAGGCTTTTATCAACATCAAATGGGCATAGTAACATAATTCAACAAGCAAGCAAGTAATGGAATGGAATTAAACAAAGGAAAACATACACCCACAAAGGTGAATTTAGCTTTAGCGTTGGAGGGCTTCAATTGCATTTTTTTTAAATTCTGAATTAAACACAAAATGTCCAGCATAGTCTTCCCAGCAAGTACATCAATTGCTGGAAGCCAGAATGTTGCTTCAATGCATTCTGATTCCTTATTTTGTTACATAATAATATGCTTAAAAAGCAACACATTGTGAGCTTGGGAGCTGTTAGGCATTTATTTACCATGGTGGGTTAATCTCATTCAGTGAGGTATAGAAACTCAATAATGAGTGCTACAGTATATAAGCTAATTGCTAGGATAAAACCAAATGAATAATTACTTAACTCCAGAATGAGGCCTGCGGGAATTTTTCTTTAATAAAGGTTTAATTCACCAGTGATAATGAATGCAATCTCACGTACTACTGAATAACACCATTAGCATAATGGCTGTGATACAAAAACTATAATTAGAACTAAACAGAAACGTTAATTACAACCACCAAGGTACTGAATGAAATACTGTTGTTTAAGAAATTGACCTGTTTTGCTGTCATGCTTTATGGGCTCAAGGATATCTCCGTAATTAAATATATATGTATATAAATATATATATACCTACATGTAAACATAGAATAGGGTTTTATATCATTCTACTAGAATCCTCAAGTGCAATAAATGTATTAATGAGAAATTGTCTAGAATTTGAAATACAAGCTAAACATAAAAATGATTAAAACTTGCTTTTTATCTTGGTTAAATGCAAACATCAATATTTGTGTTTAAAAAAATCCAATATTAGAGAGAGTAGGTGTCTCCAATTTTGCGTTTTACTGGTGCTAGCTCTATGAACACTACAAAAGCAATGGCTAAAAATGAACAGATTAACAAAGTGTGAAATATTACTATAATAAGTTGGAAAAATAAGTTGCATAATCAATGAAAAAAGTCGAAGTACTAAACTAATGGTTCTAAAAAGACTCAGCTGTGATTCTTAAAATTCTTTGAATTTCAATTATCAGATATATAAATATGTAGATAATATTTAACTGCAGACATAAGAGAAGATTTATGTATCTAGATATATGTTGATAAGCATTTGGAAACCAAGTGTCACACTCTATTAAACATCAAAGACAATAACAATAACCATAACAACCCTCTATTATTATACAGGCACTTTCAATGGGATATGCTTAGAAATATAAAAAAGATAAAGCCATGTGCCTCAAATATGGTTTATTGCCAACCCTAATGATATTGAGTCTTCACCATAAAGAATTCACCAAAAAGAATATTTTTAAGATAGAACTTCAATTGAAAATAAAAACATCCTATGAGCCAATTCAGTAAGACTGGAAAAATGCATCTCTGACTATTTTATCCTTTTACTCCATTATTTAGTTTTAATAGAATAAATATATTTCCCACTATTTTTCTATCAATCCTTTCCCTCTATTACAATGCATTTTCCAACAGTCTAACACAATTTTTGAGGTCTCATATTTGTAGCATCTCCAATAATGCACCTGGAAAGTGCCTCTCTACTCTTTACCAGCCATCCTGTGAAAACTCTACTCTTTAATGAAATATTATCTGGTAATAACGCACATGACAGACGTATTTATACTTCATAGTACGAATTACAATTTTCCATGACCTGGATGATTGCTCTCCACAAGTGGATTGTTAACCATAGCATCCACTCTAACAACAGCCCATGAGGGAACAGAAGGGAGGAAGCATTAGCTTAGATGTATCCCTTCCCATGCTGTTCTCATATCCTCTTATGCTAATAAAGTGTGAGTAGAGTCAACTGTTGTTTGCAAGTTTCCCTTTTGCCATCCACTGTCCTGTAAAATGTGCCTAAAACAATTAGACCTGAAGGGCCAGCTTCGACTTTTGAACTCCAGACTCATGTTGGAGGATCTACAGGACTATAACTCCTAAATAGATCTTTGAACTTGAGCAAAGAAAGCTTTTCTTATCAAGGGATGTCATTGTCTTGTACAACTTTGGATCAGTTACAGAATGTAGTGGGAAAAGGAGGAAAAGACTACGATCCAGCAAATTAGATGAGTCAAATCAATTCTGGTACCAACGGGATGAGCGATCACCCTCATTACTTAGACACATCTAATTGCCTGGTGGGCATCTCCAACCCAGTGATCTACAAACTAACCCTACTTTGGTATTGGGCTGCACAATTGGCTCTTACATTCCCTACCTCAGTTAATGATCACACCATCAGCTCAACCACCCAAGCAGGAAATCCAGAAATTTTTCTCTACATCCTCATATTCAATTGAATAACAACTTTTTAATACTTTAAAATTTGTATATTTCTTGTCATCTTCAATAATTCTTTTTTCTCATTGAGGAGGGGGTATAAAAGGGAAAATAATTTTCCTACGACAAAAACTTGAATGAGATTCAACCTACCTGAATTAAAAGAACTATTTTTAGATTCATTAAGAGTTAACACTAAGATTTAAAAAAATAATTAATCTGGACAGCATAATGTTACCCATTTTTCGAAAATGTGTCAGCAACTGATGATCATAAATGTGGATTAAATACTATTAGTCCATCCAAGGAAGTATAGAAATGCCTTTTGTCAAATATTAACACTCCAAAACATACATGTTGAATTGCCTCTAACCATATAGTTAGAGAGAGATCTCACGTTTCTCACATTAAGCAATCCCATGACTTGCCAATCTTTCTAAAGGAAGGGAAGGAGGGGGATCCTAATGGCTCCCAGCAATCAGTATTTTTACCCTTGGGTGATCTCTGCAGTTAGAGAATGCATGCATTGTCTGAGAAAGATTCACCTTGCTATGGACCTTGAACCATTTTGCAAACACACAGAAAAATAAATTAAGTTAATTCAAGTGCTGTTGCTGCTGCTAATACTGTCCTTCACTGAGGAGAAAAAAAATAGGTGGGTACAAGTAGTGGAGAGGACTATAGAGAAGGAAATTCGGAAGCAGCACAAAAATCTGCATTCTGCTTACAGCTTGCTGGCGTATAAATTTCTGAAAAGGAGAATCATAATAAAACACAAACCATCTACTTTCTTGTATAAAAATTAGTAACCATTGTTCAAGCATGTGGCTCTATCCAGATACAATGCTTTTCTTTTTTTTATTTTTTGCATTTCCCACTTCAAATACATAAAACCTCCTGTCCAAACAGAGCCTGATACTACACTCACAATAAGATTCAGCCTCCTCTGTATTTTTAATTAACTCAGGCCCAGCAGTCGTTTTTAACAGCTAACATTTTGCGTGAGTTACATTATGCACACTGCTGAGACATAAATGCAAAGTAATCACTCTAATAAGTAGATATAAACATTTACAACAATTGCAACAAGTCTCTGTAACAAATAAGGGGATATATAGAAAAATAACCAGCAGCAAGCCAGGAAGTAAGTCTCAATACAGCTACATGAGTATGAATGTCATTCAAAGCTCTGATCTTTTGTTGCCGTTAGTAATTTCAATACCCCAAAGTCACTAATGAGCTTGTACTTTCAATGCCAAAAAATGAGAACCTTGATTAAGAAACTAAAACAAAAACCAAGACTTCAATTTTCAAGTTTGTGTCAAAGACACAAGCAGAGAACTCAAGGCACTTGGATGACTGCATCACTTCCACAACAGAAAGAAATTATAATACCTCAGTCCAGAACCAAACAGGGAAAGCCTCAGCACTCTACCCTCCAAGAACAATAGGCCCTAAGGTGGGAAGAAGCTGGGCAGATGTGAAGATCAGAGAGAATGCTAACGGAGCTGGAGCCGAGGGAGGTTCGACCAAAGAGGAAGAGGATGAGGTTGGAGAAGCAGGCAGTGATCAGGGTGTGGGGAGCTTGGTAGGTTAGGCTTAGGGGAAGGGATGTTACTCTAAACATGATGAAAACATGAGAGGATTTTAAGCAATGTAGTACCATGATCTTTCGTGTCTTAAAGGTTACTTTGGCTGCCCGTTAGAAAATGGATTGTATAGAGCAAGAGCAAAACAAAGGAAACCACCTCCTATCATAGTAAGTGGTTCGCTATTTAGGGGAGGGGCTGCAGGTAGAGGCAGACAGAATAGACAGATCAAGGACAGGTATTAGAGAGAATGTAAGGAAAAGAAAGAGCTAAAGAATGAGTCTCAGGTTGGGAGTGGTGCACATGGGAGAATGATGATGGCATTCACAGACAGGAAATACAGGAGAAGGGGAAAGAATGAAAGCTTATACAGAGTTTAAGTTAATAATTTTTAGGTTTCTGATCTATACCAAGCACTCTCTACTATATGCCATGGGTACTGTCATTGCCTTTGAACAGTTAATAATCTCCTATGACAGAGTGAAACAACATAAGTAATCACTGGAAAAGAATAGTTAACACATAAAATGTATTAACAGTGAGCTAAGCACTAGTCCAAGAACTTTACTCAATCAAATCTCACACAAACTCATGTTACAGGTGGTAAAATTGGGGTCCAGATAACTAAAGTGACAAGCCCAAGATTACCCAGCTGCTAAATGTTAGAGCCAGGATTCAGAACTGAGGCAATTTGTCTCCAAAGTCTATGCCCTTAACCTCCTATACCATACAACTTTCAAAACACACACACACAGACACACACACACATACACACTGAAAATTCTACGGTAAAGGTACAACAGAACAAAGATTGATGCCAACTCTAAGCATCTGGGAATGAGGAAAAGCCACTTGGAGGAGGGCAGTGCAAAACAAACCTTGATGGCTAGGTAAATTTTTGACAGAAGGAGGAGCAGGATGTGGTTCCTAGCTAGGCAAAATGGTTAGTATAAGTATGAAACGGACAAAGATAAAGGCACCTTAGTTAGAGAATCCAAGGAAATATTGAGAAATTACTTCCTCTCAGATATAATTTTGTCTAAGTCATGATTTGCCAAAAACAACTGACATTGAAAGTAAATGTTTGTTCTAAGTTGGTATTTCGTCTAATTCATTTTGAAAACGGTGAGTCTAATAGCTCAATATCTAACATGATCTCTGAGCATTGAGTGTTCCACCATCTCAGAAGAGGAAGAGCTATTTAGCTGGATGAGATTAAGTAAACAGAACAGGTTTGTGATACCCTGCAATTTGTCAGTTTCCATCTACAGATCTTTGTACAGGGAAGTGGAAACATCTTTGAGGAATGGCCAGCAAGATCTTTTCTAAAGTAAGATTCAGACTGGGGAGGGTGGAGGAGGGGGCTGAGGGGGTAAGCAGGGAAGAGAGAAGAATCTTATCAAACAGGAATAACAATATCTAGACCAACTCAACATGGTTCTCACTTATCCTTAATATGGTCAGGCTTTATGAGCCCTAAGAATCTTGCAAGGGTCTCTATGGTAGGCAGAATAATGGTCCCTCAAAGATGGCCACATCTTAATCTCTGAAACCTGTAAATATGTCACCTTACATGGAAAAAGAAACCTTGCATATGTGATTAAGTTAAGGATTTTGAGATGGGGAGACTACCTGGTTTTCCCAGGTAAGTCCAATGTAACCACAGGGTCTTTATAAGAGGGAGGAAGGACAGTAAGAATCAGAGAAGGAGTTGTAAAGATGAAAGCAGAGATCAGAGAGGGAAAGATCTGAAGGTGGCTTTGAAGAAGTAGGAGGGGGTCACCAGGCAAGGCATGCAGTTCACCTCTAGAAGCTGGAAAAAGCAAAGAAATGGATTTTTCCCTAGAGGCTCCAGAAGGAATGCAGCCCAGCTGATATGTTGATTTTGGGTTTTCTGGCCTTCATAACTGTAAGATAATAAATTCGTGTTGTTTAAACCACAAGCTTGTGATAATTTGTTATAGCAGCAATAAGAAACTAATAGTCTATAAGTTTTGTAATTTGCTCGATTTAGTTTTCTTGTTCCTTTTGTTCAGCATTCATTCATCCCCTTGTTTCCAACTTTATTAAGGAATAACTTAAAAATATAATTGTATATATTTAAAGTGTACAATGTGATTATTTGATATACATATTCACTGTGGAATGATTAGCATGATGAAGATAATTAACACACCCATCACCTCACATAGTTAACTCTTTTTTCATGTGTGTGGTGAGAACACCAGATCTATTCTCACCAACTTTCAGGTATGCAGTGCAGTATTATTAACTATAGTCACCATGCTGTACATTAGATCCTTGGACCTACATTCCCCCATTTCCTCCTCCTCCCAGCCCCTGGCAGTCACCATTCTATTTGGTTTCTACGAAATTGGCTTTCTTCTTTTAAGATTCCACATATAAGTGATACCATACAGTATTTATCTTTCTCTCTCTGGCTTATTTCACTTAACATAATGGCCAAAAGGATCATCCATGTTGTCACAAATAGCAGGATTTCCTGTTGTTAATGGCTGAATAATATTCCATTGTATATATACCACATTTTCTCTATCCATTCAACCATTGATAGACACTTAAGTTGTTTCCTTATCTTGGCTATTGTGAATAATGCTACAACGAACATAGGAGTGGAGATATCTTTTCAAGATACTGATTTCATTTTCTTCAGATATATATCCAGGAGTGGGATTGCTGGATCATATAGTCGTTCTATTTTTATTTTTTTGAGGAAATTCTATCATGTTTTCCATAATGGTTATACCAATTTGCATTCCCATCAACAGTGTATAAGGATTCCCTTTGCTCCACATCCTTGCCAACATTCATAATCTCTTGTCTTTTTGATAACAGTCATTCAACAGATGTGAGGTGATATCTCATGGTTGTTTTGATTTGCCTTTCCCTGATGATTAGTGTTGTTGAGGACCTTTTCATGTACCTATTGGCTATCTGTACCATCTTCTTTGGAAAAATGTCTATTTGGGTTCTTTGTCCATTTTTAAACTGGGTTATTTGTTTTCTTGCTATTGAGTTGAGTTCCTTATATTTTTGGATATTAATCCTTTCTTAGATGGGATAGTTTGCAAATACTTTCTCCCATTCTGTGGGCTGTCTCACCATTTTGTTCATTGTTTCCTTTGTTGTGCAAAAGCTTTCTATTTTGATGCAATCCCTTTGTCTATTTTTGCTTTTGTTGCTGTGTTTTTGGGGTCATATCCAAAATATCATTATCCAGACTAATGTCAAGAAACTTTTTCCCTATGTTTTCTTCTAGCCTTGCAGGACATTTGATCCTGTCCAAAACGTCCATGAGCATCTTTGGTCCATGCCAAATGGTTTCGACAGGATCAAATATCAAGGACCTTTTGGCATGGACCAAATGTCTCCATAGATGTTTTGGCCAGACCAAAGATGACCAAATATGAAGGCCCTTTTGGCATGGACCAAATGTCTGATGGACATTTTGGACAGGGCTAAATGGTCTCATAACTATCAAGAACATTTTGGTGCGGACCAAATGTCCTATGGACCAAATGTCTTATGGATGTTTTGGACAGGACCAAACGTCTGCTAGACTCTTCTGGTAGTTTTAGTTTCAGGTCTTACATTTAAATGTTTAATCCATTTTGAGTCAATGTTTGCATAGGGTGTGAGATAAGAGTCCAATTTCATTCCTCTGCATGTGGATATCCAGTTTTCCCAACATAATTTATTGAAGAGCTTATCCTTTCCCCATTGTGTGTTCCTGGCACCTTTGACAAAGATCAACTGACTGTAAATGCATCAATTTATTTCTAGGCTCTCTTTGCTGTTCAACTGATCTATATGCCTGTTTGTATGTCAGTACTATACTCTTTTGATTACTGTAGCTTTGTAATATACAGTCATGTGTCACTTAAAGAAGAGGGTACATTCTGAGAAATGCATCATTAGGTGATTTTGCCATTGAGGGAGCATCACAGAGTGTACTTACATAAACCTAGATGGTATATCCTACTATACACTTAGGCTATATGGGAAATCTTATGGAACCACCATTGTATATGCAGTCCATCATTGACTGAAATATCTTATGTGGTGCATAACTGTAGTTTGAAATCAGGATGTGTGATGCCTTCAGCTTCGTTCTTTTTTCTCAAGATTGCTTTGGCTATTTGGGGTCTTTTGTGGTTCCACATGCATTTTAGGATGGTTTTTTCTATTTCTGTGAAGAATGCTATTAGAATTTTGAAAGGTATTGCATTGAATCTGTAGATTTCTTTGGGCAGTATGGGTATTTTAACAATATTAATTCTTCCAGTCCCTGAGTATAGAATATCTTTCCACTTATTTGTGTCTTCTTTAGTTTCTTTCATCACTGTCTTTACAGTTTTCAGTGTACAGATCTTTCTTCTCCTTGGTTAAATTTATTCCTAGGTATTTTTTTTGTGCTATTTTAATTGGCATTGTTTTCTTAATTTCTTTTTTGGATAGTTCATTGTTAGTGTATAGAAATGCAACTGATTTTCAAACAATTTTGTATCCTGAAACTTTATCAAATTTGTCCATTAATTCTAATAGGATTTTGGTGGAGTCTTTAGGGTTTTCTACATATAAAAAGATTATATCATCTGCAAACAAAGATAATTTTACTTCTTTTCTGGTTTGGATCTGTTTTATTTCTTTATCTTGTCCTAATTGCTCTGCCTTAGATTTCCAGTGCTATGTTGAAAAGAAGTGGTGAGAGTGGCATCCTTCTCTTGCTCTTGATCTTGGAGGAAAAGCTTTTAAATTTTCACCATTGAGTATGATGTTAGCTGTGGGTCTGTCATATGTGGTCTTTATTATGTTGAGGTACATTCCTTCTATGACTAATTTGTTCAGAATTTTTATCATGAAAAGATGTGAAAATTTGTGAAATGCTTGTTCAACATCTATTGAAATAATCATATGGTTTTTATCCTCCATTCTGTTAATGTGGTGCATTACATTTATTGATTTGCATATGTTGAACCATCCTTACAAGGTGTATGATCCTCTTAATGTGCTCTTGAATGCATTTTGTTAGTATTTTGTTGAGGATTTTTGCATCTATGTTTAGAATAAATGGATAAGTTCCTAGAAACATATAACACACCAAGACTGAGTCATGAAGTAATAGAATATCTGAACAGACCAATAGCAAGCAAGGAGACTGAATCAGTAATCAAAAAGCTCCCAAAAAATAAATGCCCAGGACCAGATGGCTTCCATGGGTGAGTCTGACCAAACATTTAAAGAAGAATTAATACTAATCATTCCAAAACTCCTTCCAAAAATTGAAGAGGAAGGAACATTTCAAAATTCATTTTAGGTAGCCAGTATTACCCTGATACCAAATCCAGAAAAGGACACTACAAGAAAAGAAAATTACAGGCCAATATCCCTAATGGTCATTCATTCCTTTATCCGTCAAATGCTCACCAAGCCTCAAGGCTTGCCAAGGTCTCCTTGGTGCCTAAAATATAACAGCAAAGACAACAAAGCATTTGCTATCAAAATTCTCACTGTCTAGTGAAAGGGACAGAAACAAATGAGTGCAATAAAATCTTTTAAGTGATGGAGTGGGGCCATAGTGGGCAGAAAAACAAAGGAAAGAAATTCTGCTAGCTGTGTGTGTGTGTTAGGGGGTAAGGGTATGAAGAACTATTTAGAAAGCTTCATGGAATCTTTCCCCTGTCTCTTTTTTTCTCTTTTCAATGAGAATAACTGAAAATTCTGAGTTGGAAAGAACTATGACATTGTCCTAGGGAGTTGTATAAATAGGGGGACAAAGAAGTATATTCCATTCTCCAGTCATCTTTCAGGGAATGGAATGCCCAGGGATAAAACTGAGTGATGGCAGCTACTACCTCCTCTGCTGGGTCCTGAGCTTCCTGGGAGGAGGTGGAGGAACCTCAGACAGGACCTGGGCCTGAGAAGCCCTCTCAGGATGAACGATAGCAAAACCACAGGGCTTTTAGGTACAAATATACTCAGCAAAATTAATCCTTCATTTCCTCCCAAAAAGGCCAGATATTAGCAAAGAAACATCACATTTTCCTGAAAGTTTATCAAGGTAAAAATAATGTTGAAATTTTATCTCACTTTCTAAAAGAAAAGAACTACTAAAAGAACTCTATTGTTACTATCAATTGCAAGTTTGTATACTCTGATTTGTAATTTTTCTCTTAATTTCTTTTCCTTTTGGTTCACCAGTCTACTTGTTATTCTTACATGACAATGAGTGGTTTTTGTTCTACTGTCTCCAAATCGACACTAACAATCCAAAATTGAATGCCATAGTTGCAACAAAACACCACATTCTAAAGACAATCCCAGATACATCCTTGGGAAACTTTCTAAAAGAAGTTAGAACTGGCCCATTATTCTATCCCCACATAGGTCCACCCTATTTAAACAGAACACTACTTAAATAGAACACTAGGAATGTAGAGTAGACTATCTGGAACAGTGAGTCAGTGGTCTAGGGTAATTTGTTTTTTCTCTCATCTCCACAAGGGAAGGGAGACATGCTCCTTCCACCCAAAGCCAAGCTATGACCCATAAAAATTGGGTGAGGTTGCAAGAAAGAGAGACCAACATCCTCTCTTTGCTGATGTAGCAAACTTGCTCTGTGACTACAGGACCAAAGGCAAAAGAACTGAGGAAAGTAGCAGGAGATAAGGCAAAGGTCAATGGTGGGAGCTGCCACCACTTCCATTATTTGGTGCGGCAATGATTTCATTAGTCTGGGAAATCACGTTTACTATGTAAGGTAGCCAGGCTTGGGCTGCCTTGCAAGTGTTTCAACCGAGAAGACTGCCTCCTGGGCAAGGGGATCCCAGCAGCCAGAGGCTCTGAGGCACACCCTGGAGCAGGGCAGAAACTAAGCTGAGGCCATGCTGGAACCATCTCCCCTATAAGGAAACCACAATAGGGAGGCCCTCATAGGGTGTTCTGAAGGACACATACAACTCATAAGAGAACAAGTGATTAGAAGACAGATCAGTGAAAACTATCTTCATGCCTTTTCTTTAGTCTCACCACCAGTCTCCCCACCCTTCACGCCATGCTCCAACTCTAGTGGAGCTAGAAGAGAATGAGAAGAAGGCGCAGCTGGAAGGAGGAAGGAAGGCACAGGCCATGCTCATTTCCCACCCATGTTTCCAGTCAACACATGCCTGGCTGGGTTGGAAAGAGATGGGATACGTGGAAGGAACAAAACTGAAGTTTTGCACTGGAACAAACAGTACTGGATTTTTTCTAATATGTTAGAGGACAAGAGAGCTATGGATCTGCCTGAGAGATTGTTAAGAGACAGAAAGGGGGCATATTTGAGAGTGGTGAATGAAGAAATCAACAAAAATAGACGTTCCCCACAAAGTTCAAACTGTTCAGTAACTAGTGCTTACCAGTTGGGTGTTCAGAGAACAGCTTTTACAAGAGGTATCTGCCTAGAAATAAAGTTTGAGACACGATTTACTCCCTCCAAATAAGCAGAGAAAAACATGTATTCAATTCTACCAAAGTCCCTAAAACACAAATGCAATTTCTAGCTCCTGGGAAGTAGAATGAGGGGAGGGAGGATGTTATACAGAGAACATGAAGTGTTAGGTGTAAAAGTTTATCTGACTATCATATATTAATCTGCAAGTTAAAAATACACACACGTGCATATACCTGCTACTTTTTCTAGAAACCAAATGGTACAATCACCACAGTTTTATTTAGCTCCTTTAATTTTCTCTAAGAAACAATATTTTTTCATCAAAATATTAGGAAAAAAATAATTTGCCTTAGTAAAGGAGAATGCAAACATAGTAACTCTAATTTGGAAAGATACCGAAACTATATTTATTGGCTAATCAAATATATTGTAAAACCAGAAAGACACAGCAATATTTAACATCTAGCTGATTACCCTTTTGAGGCAGATGACTTATAGCTTACCTCAGCAAAGCAAAAATTGCTACCAGAGATTTTTTTTTATAGAAATGGTCCTTATTTATTATCTAAGTAACAGCTGTATACCCCATAGGCCAAAAATGAAAGCTCTTAAAGGCATGCTTTTTAAAAGTCCAAACTTGTGTTACAGTAATGTGACGCTAATTAAAGTGGTGGTCTTGAAATAAATTCAAGATGTCTACTGCCTAATCCACAGTAATGAAGAAAGGAAATGTAGATCGACCAAAATAGCGAACAGAGAATCAATTGTATTTACTGTGGGATGTAATTTGTATTGGAACATTCGAGCCAGGGGAGTTTTTTTAAATGCCTCAGAAATTGCCTTAAGACTACGTACGTATTCTGTCTGACCCTTCCTTGCTCAACAACTTCCTGTAACTCACTCCGACCTGAGAACACACTGCTGTCTTTCCCAGCTGACCCAATGCAATAGCCTAAGCTTAGCAAAGCTTCCAAATTCTCTCTAGGGGAAAGTAGTTTAAGTGAACAACCAATTAATAACCTCCTGCTTTGTCCAAATACAATATGGTTGAGAAATTTTGTTTCAAAGACTTTTCTTTCAGTATTTGAAAGGGAAAAAATCCAAGATAACAATAAAGAATGATTAAATGAGAAAGGTCTCAATTATCAATGAAAGGCGTTTTCCCCACAGAGTGAACACTTTTCATTTTGCCCTTGTAGAAGTCTGCATGATTATTTATAGCTTAAGCCAGAAAAATGCCAAATGACTTCCAGGCTTAAGTTAGTATCTTTTAGATAATACAAATCCTGTCTCTGTATTCACTTAGGAAAGAGTGAAAACAACCTCCTGTTAGATATAGTGAATTGAACTCTAAGATGACTGAGAAGAAATTAAAAGAACATTTAAGTATATGAAAAGAGTTCAAATATTCAGATCCAGATGACTGAGTCAGAGATGGTTGAAGGCATCAGATATGAACATACACTACCTTGAATTAACTTTTAGAAGCCACGCAAACTTGAAAAGGTACCGAAAGACGAAGATAGGCAAAAGGTGTCTTGTTCCTTTTGTTTTAAGGATGGGTTCCAGAAACCATAGAAATGTTGACATTAATCTCAAGAGAGAATTATGGGACAGATACTGAAGTAGATGGCTTGTACATATTTACGGAAAAGGGGTGGAAATCAAATGGTGGAAAAAAGGGGTGGAGTCTAACTAGGGTCAGTAAGAAAATTCAAATCAAATCAATATTAGTTCCTTTTTTGATGTTATTACTCTATTATAAGAGTAGAAGAATATCCCAGACATACATGGTCCTGATTTCATTGAAATATTCAACAAAATCACGTGATACTATAGGACGTAACATAGAAAGATACAAAACAATGAAATGATATCAACCCAGAGTGCTATGCTGTTCTACGCCACTGGGTTCTTCCCTTTGGCAATATTCTTTCTCAGTGACTTGAAAGAAGACATGGAAGTCATGATTATCCACTTTTAGAAGACAACAACCTACTTAGATTTATTTAGCATGAAATACTTAAAGCTCTTTTCCTTTCATACTTAGAGCTTCTGCACAAGCTATTACTTCTGTGTACAATAACTCTCCCCTGCCCTCTCTGGTTGTCCCACAGAAAAGCTCATATGTGTCCATCAAATCTCACTTTGGCTTACAACTATATCCTCTTGGATGCTTTCCTCAAGGAGCTGCAGAAATATTTATCTCATACCTGGGTGATTGAACTAAATACATTGCTTTGTAAACTAGTTGTTTCCTTGCTGTTCAGCCATCTAAACTGTGACTGTCTTGAAGAAAGGATATTTTTCTTTAACTTCATCTTGGCATCCTAAGTGTCTGAAATATAATAGATATTCAGTGTTTGATGAATAAAACCAACTTGCATGATTCCAGAGGAGTTAATCAGGATGGTGAGAAACTCCTATCAGAAATTACAGGAGAAACTGCAGATGATAGATGATAGAAAAGAAAATTCCTGGTAACACAAAAGGCATTTACCTGTTCATTGCTCCAGGTTCCTACTGAAATGACCCATAGAATGCTAAAAAAAAAAAAAATTAAAATAGGGGGAAATCTGATCAACAATGAGAGGAGACCACCAACATGACAACATTTTTTAGTAAATTATGCAAAAAATAAGATAGGATCATACTGAACACAGGAAATGAGCAATGATTCCCGAATTCTCCTGCTGAAAAAGCTCAGAATCACCAGAAAGGAAGAAAATCCAGGCAGAAACCCACTAACACTACTTAACTTTAAAGGGTAAATACTGGATTCATGGCCAGTACATAGCTAATATGGAGCACCCATTTAGACTCCCGTCTGCCACAAGGAAATCAATGGCTCTGGAAGGCTGCCCTTGGGCTGCAGTTGTCAGCAGATGAGCGGAGCAGCCGCAGTCCCAGGAGAGTTGACCCAGTGTAAGGCTGAGAGTCAAAAGAAGACACATCATCCGGAAGCCAGTTCCCAATATACTAGTTTCATTACCAAAGAAGAAATTGCTATATAAGGAAGTCCCCTCATTAGTTATAGGAGAAATTGCTTATAAAAAGCTTTAGGACTTCCTATAATTTTAGCTCCCTCCCAGTTCACCTTAGACTGCTAGATTACTGGTTATGTAAATTTATATCCACTAGTCAAAAATCTCAGGACGTGATGAAGGATTTTACGGCACAGTTCAGACAATGAGAACCCATCAAACCATTTATGGGCAATTACTAGCCCTGAACAGAATTCTGCTCAATGAATAATTTTTTAAAGAATTTAAGTATATGAAGAAATATAAATACATACAAAGATACAAAGATACAAAGATATGCTTTTACAATAACTTACTATTGAAAACAAAGGTAAAATTTATAAATGTATCAACTTTGTGCTCACAATAAAATTCAAGGAAAAAAATGGACTCTGAAACCAGAGATGAAAAAGAAAATCATAAAGCAACAGATTGAGAAGAAGAAAAAGCAGCAGTATAAGGTAAGGGAAATTGAAGAAACACAATTGCAGAATTGAAACATATACCAGGAGCAAGGAATAGTACAACTGGCACTACCGAAAATTTGAATTCATTATGCAGGGGACAAAAGGGAGAAAATTTCCAAGCAAGTAGAGAAGCTAGAAAATCAGTATTTGATAGACATCTATGTGTTGTTCCTAAAGAAGATACCAGAAAAAAGCAAATAAAATTAAAATAAATAATTAAATTAAAAATATCTTTCTTGATCTACAGAAATGCCTGAATCTGCATATCTAAAGGGCTTACTAAAAACTAAGAAAATTAATGCAGAAAAAAATACATGCCTGTATAGAAATGGAATTTTTAAATTTCAAAGACAAATAAAGACTCCCCCAACCATCTAGTTTACAGCAGTTTAAGGGGGAAAGGGAATCAAAATGGCTTCAGAATTTTTCCATCAGATATTAAACGCTAAAGGAAAATGAAATGACATTACTGAGTTTTTAGAGAAAATAGCTGTAACCCAAGATTTTGATGTGCAGCCAAACTGTAGGTCATATGTAAATGCAAAAGAAAGATTCTATAAATGCTAGAGCTCAGAATCTAAAATATTAAGTATTTTTTCTATAAATATTATTTGAAGGCGTACACCAGCCAACCAAGAGGTGAACCACAGGAAAAAATAAATAAAAAGCTGAAATAACCAACAAAATACCAAAATATAAAAAAGAGTCTGTATCAGGCCAGAAACACTGAGGAACCACAAAATATCATATAGACTGCAGGGAACTGAGGAAAATGCTCATTTCAAACCACCTACACATAAAAAAATACCAACTAAATTAAAAGATAAACATCAAATTGGGAAGAAAATGCATCTGGAATTTTGACAGAAAAGAGCTATTATTCTTAGTATATAAAGAAAATTTCTAAATTATTAAGAAAAAGACAATCACATCAATTAAACAAATTAACAAACGACCCAAATGGACCATTAAGAAACACAGAATTTCAAGTGGCATGTAAGCTTTTGAGAAAAGATTCACTCTTACTATCAGTCAGATAAGACAATTTAAAACAATACTGTAAAATCATTTTTCTTCTCTCAGATTAGAAATAATAAAAAAGTATGATACTACCCCAAGATGGCCAAGGTAGAAGGAATGGGTCTTCTCATATACAACTGGCAGTAATGAATTGTTAGTCTTTCTGGATTTTTACAACGTGAATCAAAAGCCTAAAAATGATTTACTCTGTGACTCAACAATTCCACATTAAAATTATTGAACAAGATGTATGCACAAAAGAATGTAAGAATGACATAGGAAAATTATTCATTTATTCATGCAAAAAGCATTTATTGATTATCTATTGTGTGCCAGACACTATTCTAAATGGGGACCTATAGTAATAAACATGGCAGCTCACATCCCTAATCTCATAGAGTTTACATTGTAATGGGGAAAAACGGGACAATAGGCACATCATTGAAATTTCTGGTTATATCACTTAAAAGATACATAGGAAAGAAAATAGAAATTCCTGAAGTCCTAGAACACCAATGACTTAGATATAACTTTAAAATAATCTTTCTTTGACACATCTATTGAAGTAGTGTTTCTTACAGATGTGCCATACAAAAAAAAAGGGAATTCCATAGTCGCATTGTATTGGCAAATACTCTTGGGGATTCCCAATGTTTATTACCAAGCTGAAGGCTCTGAACAGTTCTGAAAGTAAGATATCTGTTTCACTTTCTTTAAGTATTCCAAAACTTGTATATTTTAAAATGTATCTTGATAGTTTTTACCAGATCATATAAAAATGCATTTGAAATACTACCATAAAGAATAGTATAAAAAAGCAAATGTAAACCATATGAAACTACACCATCCTGAAATATCTACCATAAACATTTTGCAGCTGACCTTCCTTTCTTTCATCTCTCCATGCCTATATAATCACATAGTCAAAATGTGTATGTAGAGATTATCCTAAAATACTGTCCTTATTGTGAATGTATTTGTTTTCATTTTTTTCTTTTCTCTCACCCCCCTCCATCTTCAATCCTGAAAATCAATATTAAGAATACAGTTGTTACTTTTTCCCATATTCATATAATAAAGTACAATTTTTTACGTCCCTATACTCTGAGAATGGGTTGAAGCCCTAAACAGATGATGATGAGTGACAAGTGCCAAAACATTCTGAAGATTTTAAAGAGAGGTCCTGAACACATTTTCACATGATTTACTAAGAGGAGAACACAATTGGGCCTGTGAATCTTAGTCAATCCCCAACTGGAGCCTGTATATGGATATTTATTTATATGAAGAGGTGTTGGCCTAACCGAGAGTGAGCCAGCATTTCCTCTTCCTAACAGGAGGGGACACTACCTTCCCACTTACCATACCAAGTGCAGGAGTGGGGAGGGCAACAATAAAATCCTTGGGAAGACTAAAGGAGGCTTGCATAAGAAGATTCTGCTATGTTATTTTCTGATTGGATGTTTCTTGGCCTAGGAAATCTCACCAGCCCAACCCTACTACATCTCCTTCTATAACAAAAGGATTCTTGGAGCATATGGTTTAGTCCTACAATAGTTTGGGGGAATATATCATTAAAATAGAGGCTGCTGGAATTCCCCTGATACCAAAATAAGGAGAGAAGATTGCAAAAGGAGTAAAGTACATTTCTATGGATGTAGGGCAAAAGGGTAAGTTTTCCATAAGTCAAGTGATACCATAAATGTAAATAAGCTAAAGCAGCCTTGAAAGAATCCCCTTTCAGGGTGCCTGGCAGAAGGAGAAGACCCAAAATACTTATCCATTGGAAAGGAGCTAAGAGAAAATTATAAAAGGATAGACAAAAAGTACATCACTCAAATTAGGAAAAGGTGGAATATCAAAGGCCACACACCAGGTGCTTGGCATAGCGGCGCTACTGAAGAATCTACAAATGCACTCCCAGGAGCAGGGGCCGCCAGCAGTTAGACAGCTGTCTTAACAGACAGCACACAGGAGTCAAGAAAGAACTCCAAACAGCATCAGCCTTTGCTTGGTTACCTCTCATTTATCCTCCCTGTTCTGACAATAGAAGAATCAGAAGCAGCGAGAAAGTGAAGAAGGAAGGCAAGAACGAGACAGAAGAATAGTGAAAGAAGAGATGATAGTGCATCACGACTCAACCCTTCTCCTCTTATCTTCTTTACTGCTGCTTTGCAGAAGCAAGGATCCAGCCTGAACTAGGGGTGAGGGAGCTGGTTTAAATTGGTTGCGAGACTGAAGTTTGTATTTGGTTAGATTGGATTTTTCATTACCTGAAAAAAAAATGACTGGAAAAGCCAAGAGATCTGAGAGCACGATATAATGCAGGGAGAAGAAAGGGATCTCTGACAAAGTCTGTTTGGTCATCAGTGGAGAAAAAGTAAAAGCACTTTTGAGACTATCGTGTTTAATAAAAAAGATATATACATCTCACATGTATCATTATTAAACTCACAAAATGCAGTCATATTTTTTATACTTTATATATTTCTTCATTTCATCCTCTTATTTAATAAAACACCCTGGGAAGCTTCCCAAACTTAGTTCTAATTCATTCATAATGGTTGCTTTTGAGTCCTTGATATTGATGTACCCCAGTTTTTTCATCATTCCCATTTTATACACTTTCATTTCAATATTTTTTTGCTGCTACAAAAAACCCTGCAATATGCATTCTCATTTTATACTAACTTTTATTTTTATGAGATTATTCTCTAGGAGTCTGCTTGCTAGGAAAATGTATGCATATTATATTCTAATATATTGCCAAAATGAATTCCACAAAGAATATAACAAAACTTCCTCCAGCAATATATAAAAATGCCATGTTCTTGGAATCCCCACTAGCACCAGATATTACCACTCTTTTAAATTTTTAACAACTTAAAAAAGTGAAAAGAGATATTTCATTGTTATTTTAATTTGCATTTCCCTGACTACCCTTGAGGTTGAGCACATTTATTGGTCATGTGAATTTGCTCTTCTGGGAAATTCCTTATAATACCATTTGCCTATTTCTCTATACTCAGTTCCAGGCATACTTGTTTCATTGTGCTTCGCTTTATGGCACTTCACAGATACTGCATTTTTTCCAAATTGAAGGCTTGTGGCAACTCTGTGTCTAGCAAGTCTATTGGTGCCATTTTTCCAACAGCATTTGCTCACTTCATGTCTCTGTGTCACATTTTGGTAATTGTCACAATATTTCAAACTTTTCCATTATTATTATATTTGTTATTGTGATCTGTGATCAGTGATCTTTGATGTTACTATTGTAATTGTTTTGGGGCACCATGAACTGCGCCCACGTAAGATTGCAAACTTAATTGATAAATGTTGTATATGTTCTGAGGCTCCACCGATTGGCCGTTCCCCCATCTCTCTCCCTCTCCTCAGGCTTCCCTATTCCCTGAGACAAAACAGTACTGAAATCAGGCCAATTAATAACTCTGCAATGGTCTCTAAGTGTTCACGTGAAAGGAAAAGTCACACATCTCTCACTTTAAACCAAAAAGAAATGATATGCTTCGTGAGGAAGGCATGTCAAAAGCCGAGATAAGCTGAAAGCTAGGCCTCCTGTGCCAAAACAATTAGCCAAGTTGTGAATGCAAAGGAAAAATTCTCGAAGAAAATTGAATGTGCTATTCCAGTAAACACACAAACAATAAGAAAGCAAAACACCTTATTGCTGATATGTAGGATGTTTTAGTGGTCTGGATGGAAGATCAAACCTGCCACAACTTTCCCACAAGCCAGAGCCTAATCCAGAGCAAGGTCCTAAGTGTCTTAAATTGTAGGAAGGCTGAGAGAGGTGAGGAAGCTGCAGAATAAAAGTCTGAAGCTAGTAGAGGTTGGTTCATGAAGTTTAATGAAAGACGCTACCTCTATAACATAAAAGTTCAAGGCAAAGCAGCAAGTGCTGATGTAGAAGCTGCAGCAAGCTATCCTGAAGATCTAGCTGAGATAATTAATGGAGGTGGCTCCACTAAACAACAGATTTTCATGTAGACTGAATAGCCTTATATTGGAGGAATACATCATTTAGGACTTTCATAGCTGGAGAAGAAAAGTCCATGCCTGGCTTCAAACCTTCAAAGGACAGGCTGACTATCTTTTTAGGGGCTAATGCAGTTGGTAACTTTAAGTTGAAGCTAGTGCTCATTTATCATTCTGAAAATCCTAGGGCCCTTAAGAATATGCTAGATCTACTGCCTGTGCTCTATAAATGGAACAACAAAGCCTGGATGACAGCACATCTGTTTACGACATGGTTTACTGAATATTTTAAGCCCACTGCTGAGACCTACTGCTCAGAAAAATTCCTTTCAAAATATTACTGCTCATTGACAATGCACCTAGTCACCCAAGAGCTCTGATGGAGATGTACAACAAGATTAATGTTGTTTTCATGCCTGCTAACACAACATCCTTTCTGCAGCCCATCGATCAAGGATTAATTTTGATTTTCAAGTCTTATTATTTAAGAAATACATTTTGTAAGGCTATAGCTGTCACAGATAGTGCCACAGAAGTCTCGAGAGGTTCAAGACTTCATTGGAGGAAGTAACTGCAGACGTGGAAATAGCAAGAGAACTAAAATTAAAAGTAGGGCCTGAAGAGGTGACTGAATTGCTGCAATCTCATGAGAAAACTTTAATAGATGAGGAGGTACTTCTTATGAATGAGTAAAGAAAATGGTTTCTCTTGACATGGAATCTATTCCTGGTGAAGATGCTGTGAAGATTGTTGAAATGATAACAAAGGATTTTAGAATATTATATAAACTTAGTAAGTAAAAGAGCAGCAGGGTTTGACAGGATTGACTCTAATTTTGAAAGAACTTCTACCTTGAGTAAAATGCTATCAAACAGCATCTCATGCTACAGAGAAATCATTCATGAGAGGAAGACTCAATTGATGTGACCAGTTTCATTGCTGCATTATTTTAAGAAATTGCCACAGCCACCCCAGCCTTCAGCAACCACCACCCTGATCAGTCAGCAGCCATCAATATCGAGGCAAGACCCTCCACGAGCAAAATAATTACAACTCACATCATCTGAAGGCTCAGATGATGGTTAGCAATTTTTAGTAACAAAGTATTTTTTAATTAAGATATGTACATTTTTTTAAGACAATGCTATTTCAAACTGAATAGACTACAGTATAGTATAAACATAATTTTTATATGCACTCAGAAACCAAAAATATTCACGACTCGCCTTATAGAGATATCTGCTTTATTGTGGTAGTCTGGAACCAAACTTGCATTATCTCTGAGGTATGCCTGTATTTGTCTTTTTCTTATCAATTTAAAGGACTCTTCATATAGTATAGAATTTAAATATTTATGTCCCAAGTATTACAAGTATTATTTGCAAGTCAATCATACTTAGTCACGCATTAATTTTTCACACTTTAAAAAAAAACCTTGTTTTTGGAATAATTTTTTCTGGGTTTTTTTTCAAGGAAGATTAGCCCTGAGCTAACATCCATGCCCATCTTCCTCTATTTTATAAGTGGGACACTTGCCACGGCACAGCTTGACAAGTGGTGTATAGGTCCACACCCTGGATCTGAAATGGCGAACCTGGGGCCACCAAAGCGGAACATATGAACTTAACCACCATGCCATGGGGCCAGCCTCTGGTACAATTTTAAATTTACAGAAAAGTTATAAGGAAAGTATACAGAGTTCCTGAATGCCCCTCACCTAGTTTCACTTTCTCCTGATGTTATCATCTTCCATCATCATGATACATTTGTCAAATCTAAGAAACCAATATTGGTATATTGTCAATGACTAAATTTTAGGCTTTATTTGAATTTCACCAGTATTCCCATTAATATCCTCTTTCTGTTCCAGGATCCCATCCAAAATACCACATTGCTTTTTTGTTCTCTCTTTAGTATCCTCTGGTTTGTGACAGTTTCTTAATCTTTTCTTGTTTTTCATGACTTTTAGAGTTTTGAGGATTACAGGTCAAGTATTTTATAAAACGTCCCTCAATTTGGATCTGTCTGATGTTTTACTCATGATTATACTAGGGTGATGGACTTTGGGAAATAGTACCACAGAGTGCTCTTCTCATCACATAGTATCAGGCCATACCTGGTACCAGGTGACATCACTGGTGCTGGTAACCTTCATCACTTAATATCACAGTGTTTGCCAGGTTTCCTTTTTCTCTTTCCATATTATATCCTGTGGAAGTAAGTCATTAATGCCATACTTTTTCTTTATAATCAAATACATAATTTTCATTTAAACTTCTGGGTTTCCTACACAGAATATTTCCTCAAAGCTCATGAAATAAAGCCCCACCTCCTTAACATGACCCACAGGTCCATGGAGGATGTGACCCTCACTATCTTGCTCAGCCTCATTCAGACACACCTATTCTATTCTTTCTTTCTCTCCCTCACCTCTGGTTTCACTGAGTTAAATCCTATTCTTTCTTCAGATGTCAACTTACATAACACTGTTTTCACAAATATATTTCATGAGATCTCATTTTGGATCTGGTGACACATCTCTGTGCTCCCATGGCTCATTGTTTGCCCCTGTCACAGACCTTATTATTGTGTGCTATAATTGTCTGTATCCTTCACTGGATTATACATCACAATGAGGCAGTGGTAGTATCTTTCTTCCTTCCTTTGTGTCTCCAGGGGCTAGCATAGTGCCTGATACATAACATGTATTCAATAAATATTTGACATATAAATAAATAAATGCTGTTTCAGGATGCCATGGTCTTTGCCATAATAGCCCTCAAAAATATTTGTTTATTGCTCTTAACTTTCATTCATTCATTTGAACAATATTTAATACACATCTTCTTTGTGCCAGATACATACTGGGTGCTAGGTGCCTAGTGAATAAGATAGACACAGCCTCTACTCTTAAGACTTTATGAACATGTGCATGAAGTCATCAAACTTTTTAAAAAGTTAAGGCCATTTCCAAAATTCACTCATGGGCTGCACATTGTGGTTGTCAACACTGACTGATCAACCCCTTAGTTTCTGGAGGAACATAAGCTCTACTTAACAGAAAATGTAAATCAAGTCCTCTTATTCCAACTGATCAACTTCCCTTAGAAAGCACAAGTAAGTAGTTTATAGGGATTGGGGAGCTGGAGTGGGTTGGAGAATCAGAAATGTAGAAGAACAAAAGGGAAATGGTTTAGAGATTGGAGATTTCCGCAGTGTTTTGCAGAGATACCATGAAAAACCTAGATCTGCAAATTTTAATGCAAAAGCTAAGCCAAGACATTTGACAATAAAAATGGCAGTGGAATTTTTTATATCCTTTATTATAGATATTTATTTTGCTTAACGAGAGAATTCACAAATATAAATTTTAATGGAGAGCTTTTGACCTTTCATATTAGGTTTAATTTACTTCTCTTTTAAATTGTTTGAGTATTTTCATTTGATTCTGTGTCAGTTGAATTATTCTACTAAGTTAGAGGTAAAGCTTACAATTATAAAATCCAAGCATATTTGTGACTTCTGACCCAACCACCTCATATCACTGCTGACTGGGTGAACCCCAGACCTCCTAAAATATTAATTGTGTAATTTCTGCTGAGGCCTTTGCTATTTATCATAAATATGTGTTTCAAAAAAATGAAGTCACTGCAGTCATCCAGTGTTCTGAACAACTTTTATCTCATAAAGCTGAACTGAAGTGTTTTTAATAAAGATACCCTTAGCTTCCTACAGTATGATTGCTTGGATTGCTATATGAATATATCCAAGAGGGATTTAATCTAAGTTTAAAATATCTTGTTTAGGTTTTTATCTCCTAGTCCATAAAATACCTCCAGGTTTTCTGTTATAAAAATAACCCAGACATGTCATAGGTGCCGTGCTCAACAGAGTTAATGCAGACTAATAAACTGTGTGTATCCCAAACCTACTCTAGCTAACCAGTGGACCATAAGTCTCAAGTTAGCAGAGACAGTAAATCCAGTCTCTTTATTCCAAAGGGAATCTTTGAAAGATTTATCATTTCTCCTCTTATATTTTTCTTCTAAAGGGTATAGAATAATTTAAAACTTGGACAACATACTCAGTGAGGAGAGGAGTTGGATATTTCTCAGTATAATGAGCCAATTCCTGAAGGTGAATAAGATTTCTGCAGTTAGTGCACTCATCTTATTTATAGTGCTCAAGTCATCCTTATGTTCTTGTCAACATAGCTTTAAGAGCTATTATTCACTCCCCTAAAAAAAAAGACAAATATACAAAACAAATATTCTCTCCTAAAGAGTAAGTGTGAAACGAAAAGATAAAAAAGAGGGGCCGCATTTATCCATTTAGTTGTAATAAATAATGCAAGCTTTCCAAATGGAAGTACTGGAATAATTAAACTAATTTTCCAAAATTATTCTAGTGTATTCAATTATGGATTTTAATTACTTTAGAGAAGCAACTCACAGTGTTAATGAAAGAGACAGTAGTAAAAATCATGGTGGAGTTAGGTTTCATGTTTCTGCATGCTATAAGCTTTATTAGACAATGTTAATCAAATATTTGATGAATACTAAGAGCCTTTTGGGATAGTAAAATGAATAATACCACCATGACTCTGAGAACTAGGTTGAAGTACAATCACAGTCAGTTAAGGTGAGTGGATTTCACTGCCAAAAAGAACATTGGTTGTTGAAAAGAGGCCTCTGGGGAACTGTTTGCTATTAAGTAGAAATGATACTAAAATAAAAATTAAAGCATACTGAATTTATGATATAAACTACAGGAAAACAAAAATAATACGATAATGTTGCTCTTGAATCTCCAACTTATAATGGATAATAAGATTCAGTAGGGCATAAGAGACTAGAATAGATCCCTTATCATTTCATTTTCTGCATTATTTTTGTTTTATGTATCATCTATACTTTTCTCTCTGTGGCATCTTAAAAAAGAAAAAGAGAAGAAAACAAAAGAAATAAACCAATGTTTCTTGGACTACCTGCATCACAATCACCTGGCAGTGATAGCTAAAAATACAGATTCCTGATAGTCACCTCAAATCTAATGAATTGCTAGGGTGAGAGCCAGGGACTTATTCTTTAA
The DNA here is from genome assembly GCF_041296235.1 of Equus asinus. Lineage (NCBI taxonomy): Eukaryota > Metazoa > Chordata > Mammalia > Perissodactyla > Equidae > Equus > Equus asinus. The sequence continues at coordinate 37,161,470 of NC_091792.1, forward strand.
ATCATCTACCCAAGGGATTCTTCATCATATAAAGGTTTAAGAGGCACTGAATTAGACTGTAAGTGAAAGGACATGATGAATATCCAACTATTAGGATTCCTCCCTTTTCTTCCAACATTATCATGATAATCTTTATAAAGTATATGAATTTGTTGCACCTCTCCTAATGAGTATTCACATACTGAAATACATTGCTTAGTTGAAGTTTAAAAAATCTTCTGGATACTGTGTCAGGGAACTAATGCTGTGAAACAAACAGCATAGATTATTAGGGGCATATGATGATAAGCATTTATTCAGCTCATGTTTTTATCATTCTCACTGATAAACAGCTCATGGGAGTCAGCTTGGAGTCAGTCGAACTAGGCTATAAGCTATAAGCTACAGCTAGGCAGCTATAAGCTGCAGGTTGTGTTTTAGTCTGCTCCATGTCTCTTATGCTCCTTGAACCAGAAGGCTAATTGAGGCATGTCATTCTTATAGCAATGACACAGGCACAAGAAGACTAGCACAACCACATAAGCACATGTCAAGTTTTTGCTAGTGTCATATCCACTAATATCCAATTCACCAAAGCAAGTCACATGGCTGAGTCCAAAGCCAAAAGGTCAGGAAGCACATTCCACCCATGAAGAAGCTAAAGCTAGTTACACGGCCAGGTCCAATATCAAGAGTGTAGGGAAGTATACTCCTGCCATGGAGGTGGTAGGGAGGAACAGACTATTTAACAAGTGTAAAAGTTGTAATTTACCTTAATAAAATTCGATGAGATCTCTGCTAACCTAGTGCTAACTGGGTAGATGAGAAAAACCTGAAAAGTAGTCTTCTCCTACCCACCATCACCTGCATCAAATGTCATTATTAAGTTTATTCCTTTGAGTTAAGTCTCTGTGATATATAGGAATCCTCTGGTATAACTCAAGCTTCCCAGAAAGGAGGCAATAAATCTTGAACGAAGCAATACATTTTTATGTCTTTTTTTCAAATAAGAGAACATTTGGGGGACTGTCTCAGTAGCATATTCATAAGTTATATGGGTCTGATATAAGGTACAGCCAAGAAAATAGGAAGGAAAGAAAGCAGAGATATCACAAAAAAATAATCAAGAGAACTTGACAACTGATTGGATAATGTGAAACAACTGGAAAGAATCACAATGGATTTTAGGTTCCAGCAGATACTGAAATGGAACTGACATGTAGAATATTGGAAATGTGAGAAGAGAGCTCAGCCAAGAAGTCAGACCAAAGAGACAGAGATGTAGAAGTCTCGGATATAGAAATGACAATGACAGTTGAGAAAGGTGTGACGTCACTTAAGGAAAGCACTGAAGAAAAGCATGGAAAGCAATTAGAGAGAGGCTCTTGGGGAATTCTGCATTTAGGGAAGAGCTAGGAAGGGAAATAAAGAGAGAGAACACCTGAATTAAGTTTCCTTGTCTAGGACAAGTTAACCATAGAATAAATAATAGGTAACAGATCCCATCATTTGATCTAGAGAAGAAGAGAGAGATGACACTAAATTTCTACGTTGTGACTTCTTGTCAAACAGTGCAAGAAACCACTTAGCAGACATTACCATTCTTTTCCTAGATACAAATCATCTTCCTGAATCCAGCAAAAACAAACACAAATAAGATCAACTTGATGCCATCTACAACATAAAGTATTATGCAAATTTGTGATTAGTTTTCTACTAGTATTGGTGACTATTTGACTCTGTATCATTTTGGAAAATTGGAAAATTCTAATTATCTTACATGCAGAGAGCGTGATATTTGCTTTCCTTTGAATCAGACCATACCCTTGAAATGTGCTTTCTTAAAAGTGTGCCATTTAATATATGTGTCATACTCTCAACACACTGTCAGGTTTGATATCTGTTAAACAATATGTGGTATATTTGGTTAAGACATTCCCACCAAATGGTAATGGTATGGTAATAATGATTAATATTCTTAAAGCACTTATCTATATGCCAGGCACTGCTCAAAGTGCTTTCTGTATATTAACTCATTTATCCCATACAACAACATTATGAGGTGGGTACCCTTATTATCTCATTTTACACATACAAAATCAGAGCAAAGGAAGTTTGAGTAATGTACCCAGGCTTTCATAAATGGCAGATGCAGAACTCAAACCCACACTGTCTGGCTCCAGAGCTCAGCTAACAACACACCCCTTTTTTCCCCAGGAGATTCATGATATTGCCTGTTGTCCCAGTGTAATTATTAAGGCCATGTCCTTTAATTCTGAAAGTGTCCCATTTGGGATGATAAATTATATGGCTAGTCTACCCAGAGCCCAAATTCTTATCAATTATACAATGCTGCCTCTCTAGCAGAAAGATAACAGTGTTGAGGAAGAAAAAAGGGAAAATGAAGAAAGTGCTGCTAAGAGCAATGGCTTGATTAGTTAAAATGTACCATCCCAAGGGGCTATGGAATACATCAGGTGTGCTTTTCTTTACATGTAGAAACGTAATTCAAATGCTCCAGGTGTCACCAACCTGTCAGCATAAACGCAGTTTTATTAGCTTTAATGCACAAATTCTAATTGCTCTTAACCCATCTGAACGATTTTAAGAGGTCAAGCTTTTTTCAAAGTCTTCCTCAATTATATAGTCTCTGAAATATACCACTTACCTGTAGACACAATCATTCATGCTCTTCCACCTTGCCTCCTTGTTGGAAGTCTGATGTCCACCAACTACTTAGCAGGGACACCTCTCCTATCCCATATGCCCTATAAGAATACCACTCCTTTAAGTGCCACAACTTCTTTTTTTTCTCTACTGAGCACCATAACTCTCTGCAGGTGGCTACTATAGGGCCACCAGGAATGAAGGACGAAAGGAAGGCAGGCAGTAGGGCAGGAAGGAAGGAAGGAAAAGAAAAAGGATTTCCCCTCATTTTTCTACCATGCAAATAATTACTTTACAATGCTCACAATTTCCATAAATAACAACTCAGTTTCTGTCTCAGAGACAGACAGAAAAATTATCCTACTTTTTGTAATTGTTTACTTCTGTTTAAATATATGAATCTTTCAAGCTCCCTCAGAAAGAGTCAGAGGTTTTAGGTCAAGATGCGATCATATATCATTGAGTTGCAGAGTCTCTAAGTCAGTTAACCATTTAGACAATGATTTGATTAAGTTTTTTTCCTAAGATAAGCTATTATTTAAATATCTTTAACAACAACAACATAAAAGGCTTCACTGGATTAACTGGATATGACTGAGACAAAAACTAAATTTCACAGTCCCTCTGTTTTCCAGTTTGGGAGCTGAGGGTAACAGTTCCAGAATAAATCAATCAGGTTATACTGGCCCTTTGGACTCATACCTGCCACCCTCCTCTCTCACTCCAGTCCAACTGACTGAAGCACTTGCTTTGTTCTCCAGACTGGATGGGCCCGAAGAATCTGAGTGATGCCAGGGGTTCTGCCAAGGGTCAGTAGACCTGAGTTACTCTGGGCTATAAAAATGATTGGAGGCTGATGTGGAGAGACCTGGACAAGGATCAGAACACCACCCTCTATTCTGAGAGAGCTTGGACCAGAAGTCGTAAGAACCTTGGAAACAAACGGCTGCCTATTCCAGAGAGCAAATACTAGTCTCCCCTTAACTGGAAGTCTTACAGGGGAGCAAATGGGTGAACCCAGAGCTTCTGACACTGGAGGCTGAGAGAGACTCTACTGTTGAGATCACTAAGGAGCAGATAGGTTTCTTCCAGTTCTTTCTGGTGCCTTGCCAGCTACTGCAAACTTGCCAGCCAGTCTCTACCAAACCATAGGGTAGGACAGCTGCTCCCCACAACACTATCTAGGCTATCACACTTCAGGCAACCAGCAGCTGGCCCTGCCCACTAAGATATAAATAACCATATGTATGCAAAGGAAAATAACTCTACCCTCCAGGAACCCAAGAGCCAGGTAGAAGAAGAAGAAATAGAACTCCTAGAACAGACAGCTTCTAATAGAACAGATTGCTGATGGAAACAGAAAACTGCTTGAACAAATAAGGTAAGAAAATGTAAGTACAATTTAAAATTTTAAAAAAGACTTTCTGTAATAACAACAAAAACGTCATTCTCTATTTTAATAATTCAGTGGCCGAATTGAAAAAGAGGTTAATCACTATTAAAGCCCATTTTAGCAGCCTAAAAGATATAGTGGAGGAAGTAATTCAAGACATAGATGGAAGGAAAAAAAGAGCTTAATATCTCCAGAGAAAAGATAAGCAACATGTCAAAAGACCCAACAAGTACAACAAGCAAGTAGAGGTGATATAAAAAGAAAGCAATTGGGGGGGAGGAGGAAAACTAATTAATCAAGTGATAGAAAAGAATTTTGCTTGAATTAATCCAGATTTGACTCTACAAATTCCAGAGTTCCAATCAGAACTTTAAGAAAAGACACAAAAATAGATATATCCTAGTAAAATTCCTGAACTCCAAAGATAAAGGAGCAAGAAAAATCTTACATGATTCCAGACTGAAAAATGCAATCATTTATGAAGGAAAAAGAATCAGACAGACATTGGGCTTCTCATCAACAGCATAGGAAGTTAAAAGACGATAGAATAAAATCCTCAAATTGCCAAAAGAAAGAAATGTAATCTAATACATTTATACACAATCAAAGGTGGTTCACATGTAAAAAAATAAATAAATATATTTATGAAAGTGCAAGTATTTTGAGACCACATTAGCCATGTATTCCACCTGAGGATAATAACCAATAATAAATAATCAGAAGAAAAACCACAAGATAGAGGAAGACAAAGAGGAGAGTAGACAGCAGTGAGCAATAACACTGGAATACCAATATCAATATTTCTATTGACAGATGAATAGCTAGATAGATTTCAGTTAAAATGGACAATAAGAAAGAGACTTGGATTATGCATGAACTAAGTTCTAAATAAGAACCCTGGAAAAGGAATACTAACACTGCAGGGGAAAATCAAGTAATCTGGAAGTAAACATACTTAAATATCTCTGCAAACCAAATAGTTTGGAAGAGAGCAGAATAAAGGTATTCTAGATAGAAAAGAGTGTATAGATATAGTATCTTGTTCATACATAGTTGCAGACAAATATGTGTTGGATTATGACTAAATAGAAAAGGGTCATTAAAAGTGAGTATAGAGAACATTGCAGTAGAACATGTCAGTTAATGGGTAAAAAGAAAAACTACGGCTTGATTGAACCAGCAAAAAATAGGGAAAAAAGAAAAGAGGAAACAACAAGATTAGACATATAATAAGCATGACCCAATTGATTGAAAACACAATATCCAGTTATATGTAATTTACAAAAATTTATAATTCAAAAAATGATTTAGGAATATTGAAAATAAAGTTCTGAACAAAGAGATACTAGCCAAATACAAAAGAAAAAAGTTGGAGTACCAATATTAATTTTAGAGATGGTGACACTTAAGGCTAAACTTACTAAACAGAATAAAGAGGGATAGAATGGAATGTGAAAGAAAACATTTATAAAGAAAATATAATCATGAATTTTCATGCACCAAACAATATAGGAGCTAAATATATAAGGCAAAATCTATTAAAATTATAGAGTAAATTGAAAATTTAACAAATTCAGAAATGGGAGAGTTTACTCACTTTCAGAACCACATATATCTAATAGGAAAAAAAATGGCAAAAACATAATAAAATTGTGCCTAAAAAAATAAAACTTGGATATAGATTTTGCCCTATGTCCAAAAAATTTTTTTAAAAACCCAAGTTTATATGTTACATATCCTCTGAAAATAATCTGATTACATTAGAAATTAAAAATATAAAGATGAATTAAAATACTTAACATTTAGAAATTTAAAAACTATCCTTTGGATCAACCCAGTTATTCCATTCCTAAGTATATACTCTAAAGAAATGAATGCATATATCCACCAAAAGACATGTACAAGAATGTTTGTAACAGCTTCATGTTAAACAGGAAATAAACCAAATGTTCATCAACAGGAAAATCAATAAATAAATCATGACAGATTCATAGAATGTAATTCCAAATGGCAGTAAAAGAGAATGAAATACTTGTTACATAGGACATAGATGGCTCCTATAGATGTTAAAAGTGAAGGAAGTCACAGCATACTTGCCTGCAAGCAATCCCACCAGGGGCCAAGAAGACAGGCCTGCTTGCTCCTTGACCATCTCCAAGCAGACTCAGCCTGCTTGCCTGCCAGTAGTCCTGGCAGGGGTGGAGAGGGCAGGCCAGCTTGCTCCCTAGTTGTCTCCCAGCAGATCCAGTGTGCACAATCCCTGCCACTCCCCCAACAGTGGCCAGGTCTTTCCAACACGGGATAGTATACAAAATTTGGATATTCCCAGCTGGGGCAGGGCACATTGACTTGAGTTTTCAAAGCACACCAGCTTGTGCCAGAAACCAGAGGCTATATACTGAGCAACAAGAAAAACCTCTACCTGCTTAGCCCCAGCTGCCCCTAGCAGTGTCAGGTGAATCTGTGACCAGAGGATATAGGAACCACTGGTGACCCAGCCCCCAGTGGCCGCACCTCCAACACTACTTCCACCAGCAGAGGGGCCTGCACACAATTCCCTGGATACCCAGACCCTGGGCAGTGACAACAACACCTGTGAACCCAGCACACCCCTGGCAGTAGTGCAACCAGCACGCTCAAATGTCCCAGGAGCAGCAGCACCCAAGTGCATGGAGAGCCTGTGGAGAGCCAGGGGAGGAACATGAGACCCAGGTGGCCCTGGAAGCAATAGATGCTTGCAGCCTGGTGACCCCAGAGGCAACACTTGAAACTAAAGTGACATTACAAGCAGCAAGGAACCAGCAACCCCAGAGTTACATTCAGCACAAAGAGGGCACTGACAATGCCCTGGAAGAAGCAGTGGAGGGTAGAAAGTGTTGGCACTCAAATACAACCAGAAGCAGCACATAACCAGAGTAACCAAAGCTGTACCCAAATAAGAAAGGTGATTAGTACCAGAAATGCACTGGCAGAGGATCAATACATCAAATACCATGAAGAACTACAGTAACATAGCAGAAGAGAAGGAAAATGACAGATCTCCAGAAACCAACCTTAAGTCACAGAAGATTATAAACTGACGGACAGGTAATTCAAAATAGCTGTCATAAAGAAACAGAACAATTCACAAGAAGACTCAGAAAGACAGTTCAATGAGTTCAGGAATAAAATTAATGAACAGGAATACTTCACCAAAGAGACTGAAACTCTAAAACAAACAAACAAAAACCCAGAAATTCAGGAGATGAAGGAAACAACAAATGAGATGAAAAATAAAGTAGAAAGCATTAAAAATAGAGCAGACCATATGGAGGAGAGAATTAGTGAGCTTGAAGATAGAACCCTAGAAATGAGTCAGGTGGAGGAGTAGAGAGAATTAACATTTTTAAAAAATGAAGAAATTCATTGAGAAATATCCAACTCAACTAGGAAAAGTAACATAAGGATTACAGATATTCCAGAAAGAGAAGGGAAGGAGGAAGGAGCAGAGAGTTTATTCAAAGGAATAATAGCTGAGAACTTTCCAAACCTGGGGAAAGAACTAAACTTTCAAGTACATGAAGCTAATAGAATTCCTAACCACCTCAATGCAAAAAGACCTTCTCCAAGTCATATAATATTAAAACTGTCAAAATAAATGACAAAGAAAATCTATTAAGGGCAGAAAGAAAGAAGAAAATAACCCACAAAGGAACCCCCATCAGGCTTTCAACAGAATTCTCAGGAGAAACCCTACAGGCTATAAGACAGTGAAATGATATATTCAAAATACTAAAAGACAAAAACTATCAGTCAAGAATATTCTATCCAATGAAATTATCCTTCAGATATGATGAAGAAATAAAAGCTTTTCCAGACACACAAAAGCTGAGGCAGTTCATTGCCACTAGACCTGCCTTATAAGAAACACTGAAAGGAGCCCTCCCATTTGTATCTAAAAAGCAAAGGTTTAGAAAACCTTGAGCAAGGAGATAAATGGACAGACATAAGAAAATTGCAGCTTTAATCAGAATAGGGTAGTAAACAATTAATTATAACATAAAAAATAAAGGGAAAGAAAGAATCATAAATAACTATAATCAATACAATTTGGTCACAAACTCAAAATGCAAACATCAATTTGTGACACCAAAAACATAGAATGGGAAGAGGAAAGGGATGGAACCTGCATGGGCTAATGGAGACAAGAGGTTATCAGAAAAAGGACTATCTCATCTATGAGATCTTTTATACTAACCTCATGCTAACCACGAAATAAAAAATCAAAGAGAGTTACAAGGCATAAATAAAAAGAAAATAGAGAAAAACATCATAGAAAACCACCAAATTGAAAATGGCAGACAGAAATTCAAGGAAAAAGAAACAATGGAAACATAGAACAACTGTAAAACAATAGCCACAGTGGCAATATTAAGCCTGCATATAACAATAATCAACCTAATTGTAAATGGATTGAATTCACCAATCAAAAGAGAAAGAGAGTCTGGATAGGTGAAAAAACAAGACCCAACAATATGTTGCCTCCAGGAAACACATCTTAGCTCTAAAGATGAACATAGGCTCAGAGTAAAGGGATGGAAGATGGAAGATATTCCAACCAAATGGCAAGCAAAAGAAGTCAGGTATAGCTGTATTTATATCAGACAAAACAGACTTCAAGATAAAAAAGATAACAAGAGACAAAGATAGGCATTATATAATGGTAAAAGGGACATTCTAGAAGAAGACATAACACTTATTAATATATATGCACCTAACATAGGAGGACAAAAGCATATAAAGCAACCATTAACAGACAAAAAGGGAGAAATTAACAGCAACCAAATAATAGTAGGGGGCCTTAACACCTCGCTTATGCTAATGGATAAATCATCCAGACAGAAAGTCAACAAGGACACAGTGGACTTACATGAAACTCTAGATCAGATGGGCTTAACAGATATATATAGAATGTTCAATCTAAAAACAGCAGAATACACATTCTTCTCAAGTGCACATGGAACATTCTAAAAACTAGATCATACACTGGGCAAAAAAGCAAGTCTCAAAAATTAAAAAGACTGAAATCATATCAACTATCTTTTCTGATCACAGTGGTATGAAACTAAAAATCAACCACAAGAAAAAAGCTGGGAAAGTCACAGATATGTGTAGACTAAACAGCATGCTAGTGAACAACCACTGGATCAATGAAGAAATCAAAGGAGGAATCAGAAACTACCTGGAGACAAATAAAAATGAAAACACGACATACCAACTCTTACGGGATGCAGCAAAAGTGGCACCAATAGGGAAATTTATTGCATTACAGGCCTACCTCAAGAAACAAGAAAAATCTCAAATAAGCAATCTTACACTATACCTAAAAGAACAAGAAAAAGAAGAACAAAGCCCAAAGTCATTAGAAGGAACGAAATAATAAAAATCAAAGCAGAAATAAATGATATAAAGACTAAAAAAATAGAAAGGATCACTGAAACTAAGAGCTGGTTCCTTGAGAAGATAAACAAAATTGACAGATCCTTAGCCAGACTAACTAATAAAAAAAAAAGAGAAAACACAAATAAATAAAATGAGAAAGAGGAGAAATTATAACAGACACCACAGAAATACAAAAGATTATTAGAGAATATTATGAAAAGCTATATGCCAACATATCAAATAACCTAGAAGAAACAGATAAATTCATAGACTCATGCAATGTCCCAAAACTGAATCAAGAAGAAATAAAGAATCTGAATAGAACAATCAGAAGTAAAAAGATTGAAACAGCAATCAAAAACCTCCCAAAAAACAAAAGTCCGGGACCAGATGGCTTCTCTGATGAAATCTACCAAACACTCAAAGAAGATTTAATACCTACCCTTCTCAAATTATTCCAAAATATCGACAAGGATGGGAAGCTTCCTCACTCATTCTACCAGGACAGTATTACCCTGATACCAAAACCAGATAAGGGCAATACAAAAAAGGAAAATTACAGGCCAACATCACTGATGAACACAGATGCAAAAAACTCGAAAAAATATTACAAAATCAGGGCCCAGCTCAGTGGCATAGCGGTGAAGTTTGTGTGTTTTGCTTTTGTGGCCCGGAGTTTCTGGGTTCAGATGCTGGGTGTGGACCTACACATGACTCATCAAGCCATGCTGTGGTGGCATCTCTCATAGAAAATAGAGGAAGATTGGCACAGATGTTAGCTCAAGGACAATCTTCCTTACACACAAAAAAAATTAGGAAATCAAATAGAACAATACATCAAAAGGAACACACACCGTGGTCAAGTGGGATTTATTCCAGGGATGCAGAGTTGGTTCAACATCCACAAATCAATCAATGTGATACACTACATTAACAAAATAAAGAATACAAATCACATGATCATCTCAATACATGCAGAGAAGGCATTTGAGAAGATCTAACATCCATTTATGATAAAAACTGTCAATAAAATTGTTATAGAAGGAAAATACTTCAATATAATAAAAGCCACATATGAGAAACCCACAGCCAACATCATACTCAATGGTGAAAAACTGAAAGATATTCTTCTGAGAACAGGAACAAGACAAGGATGCCCACTCTCGCCACTCCTATTCAACATAGTACTGGAAGTTTTAGCCTGAGCAATTGGGTAAGAAAAATAAATAAATAGGAAGAAGTTAAACTGCCACTATTCGCAGATGACATGATTCTTTACATAGAAAACCCTAAAGAATCTACAAAACAACTATCAGAAATAATCAATGAATACAGTAATGTTGCAGGGTACAAAATCAACATAGAAAAATCAGTTGCATTTCTATACACCAACAATGAACTAGCAGAAAAAGAAATCAAGAATACAATCCCAGGGGCCGACCTGGTGGCACAGCAGTTAAGTTCGCATGTTCCACTTAGGTGGCCTGGGGTTCGTGGGTTCAGATCCCAGGTGTGGACATGGCACCACTGGGCAAGCCATGCTGTGGTAGGCATGCCACATATAAATTGGAGGAAGATGGGCACAGATGTTAGCTCAGGGCCAGTCTTCCTCAGCAAAAAGAGGAGGATTCACAGCAGATGTTAGCTCAGGGCTAATCTTCCTCAAAAAAAAAAAAAAGAATACAATCCTATTTACAATTTTGACAAAAAGAATAAAATACCTAGGATTAAATTTAACCAAGGAGGTGAAAGACCTGTACACTGAAAACTATAAGACTTTATTAAAAGAAATCAAAGAAGACATAAAGAAATGGAAAGATATTCCATGTTCATGGATTGGAAGAATAAACATAGTTAAAATGTCCATATTATCTAAAGAAATCTACAGATTCAATGCAATACTAATCAGAATCCCAATGACATTCTTCACAGAGATAGAACATAGAACACTAAAATTTATACGGAACAGCAAAAGACCCCTAATAGCCAAAGAAATCCTGAGAAAAAAGGACAAAGTTGGAGATATCACACTCCATGAATTCAAAATATACTAGAAAGCTATATTATTCAAAACAGCATGATACTGGCATAAAAACAGACACACAGATCAATGGAACATAATTGAAATACCAGAAATAACACTTGACACCTATGGACAGTTAGTCTTTGACAAAGGAGCCAGCAACACACAATGGAGAAAGGAAAGTCGCTTCAAAAAATTGTGTTGGGTAAACTGGACAGCCACATGGAAAAGAAGGAAAGTGGCTTCTTTCTTCTATCTTATCTTACTTATCACTATCTTATACTTACTTATCTTACTTATACTTACTGATCACTATCTTACACCATACACAAAAATTAACTAAAAATGGATTAAAGACTTGAATGTAAGGCCTGAAACCATAAAACTCTTAGAAGAAAATATAAGCAGTACGCTCTTTGACATCAGTCTTAGCAGTATCTTTTTGAATACCATGTCTATTCAGGCAAGGGGAACAAAAGAAAAAAGTAAGCAAACGGAACTACATCAGACTAAAAAGCTTCTATATGGCAAATGAAACCATCAACAAAATGAAAAGACAACCCACTAACTGGGAGAAAATATTTGCAAATCATATATCAAACAAGGTGGTTAATTTCCAAAATATATAAAGAACTCATACAATTCAACAACAAAAAAGCAAACGAACAAATACAAAAAATGGGCAGAGAACGGGCCGGCCCCATGGCGCAGTGGTAGGGTTCGGCGCACTCCACTTCAGCATCCTGGGTTCGTGGGTTTGGATCTGGGCGTGGACCTACACAACTCGTCAGTCATGCTGTGGCAGCAACTCACATACAAAATAGAGGAAGATTAGCAGTGGATGTTAGCTCAGGTTGAATCTTCCTCAAGCCAAAAAAGAGGAAAATTGGCAATGATTTTAGCTCAGGGCAATCTTCCTCAACAGCATCAACAGTAAAAAATGGGCAGAGAATATGAACACACATTTTTCCAGAGAAGATATACAGACGGCCAACAGGCACATGAAAAGATGGTTCAACATCACTAATTATCAGGGAAATGCACATCAAAACTACAATGAGATAGCACCTTGCACCCATCAGGATTGGCTATAATAAACATGACAAGAAATAACAAGTGTTGGAGAAGATTTGGAGAAAAACAAACCCTTATACACTGCTGGTGGGAATGCAAACTGGTGCAGCCACTATGGAAAACAGTATGGAGATTCCTCAAAAAATTAAAAATAAAGGAGTCAGCACCATGGCATAGTAGTTAAGTTCGCATGCTCCCCTTTAGCGGCCCAGGGTTCATAGGTTAGGATCCTGGGCATGGACTTACACACCACTCATCAAGCCATGCTGTGGCAGTGTCCGACATACAAAATAGAGGGGGATTGGCACAGGTGTTAGCTCAGTGACAATCTGCCTCAAGCAAAAAGAGGAAGATTGGCAACAAATGTTAACTCGGGGACCACGTTCCTCACCAAAAATAAATAAATAAAAATAGCAGTACCGTATGATCCGGCTATTCCAATGCTGGGTATTTACCCAAAGAACATGAAATCAATAATTAAAAAAGATATATGCACCCCTACGTTCACTGAGCATTATTCACAATAGCCAAGATGTGGAAGCAACCCAAGTTCCCATCAACAGATGAATGGATAAAGAAGATGTGGTATATATACAAGGAAATACTACTCAACCATAAAAAACACAAAATTGTGCCATTTGTGACAACATGGATGGACCTTAAGGATATTATGCTGAGCGAAATAAGTCAGAGAGAGAAAGACAAATACTGTATGATTTCATTCAGACATGGAAGATAAATAAACAAACGCATAGATAGGGAGATTAGGGGTTACCAAAGGAGAAGGGGTTGGAGGGAGGGTGAAAGAGGTAAAGGGGCACATATGTATAGTGACAGATAAAAACTGGACTGTTGTGGTGAATATGATGAAGTCTATACAGAACCTGAAATATAGTGATGTACACCTGAAATTTACACAATGTAGTAAGCCAATATGACCCCAATAAAATATTTTTTTTAAAGTGAAGGAAGTCAGACACAAAAAAGTACATGCTCCATAATTCCATGTATATGAAGGTACAAAACTTATTTTTGGTGATACAAGTCAATCTGGTGGTTATCTCTTGGGCATGGTATATCAACTGAGAAGAGGCACGAGAAAACCTTCTGGGGCAATGTAAATGTTCTATAAGTTGAAAGGAATAAAAAGGAAATACTTCACATCAAAATAATTAGGACAACTACAGCTATACTTACATCAAACTTATAGTTTTATATGCCTTCATCATTAAGGGAGAACAACTACAAATAAAGGAACTTAATATGCATCTTTAAATACTTTTTCAAAGTAATAAAATAAGTAACAAGAAAATTATCAAAGATAAAAGTTAATATTGATGAGAATATTAAAAAGTAAAGGTATAATCCAAACTTTGGTGGTTTCCAATGACGAATAACATAGGAAAGACTTAGAAACTTTTGAAGAAAAAGGAGAGCAGATATATAAAACAATTTGTAGAGAAAGAAGACATAGCCATCTGTAGAGAAAATATTAAAAGAAATTGTAAGAGAATATTAAAAACAATTTGATTGCAATCTACTGGTAAATCTAAAAGAAATCAGTAATTTCCTCAAACTAATATAAATTACCACTATTAATCCAAAAGATGAGAAATCCGAACAAAGCAATTACGCTAAAGTAGATGGAACCAGTGATCAATAATCTTTCTTTTAAAGAGGCACCTGGATCAAATGTTTCCATACCTAAGTTTGACCTAATTTCTAAAGAACAAATAATTCCAATATTTTAATTAAACTTTTCTGAGCCACAGAAAATGATAGAAAGATCTTTATTTTATGAAACCAATGTGATCTTAACCACAAAACTTGATGGAGCTATTCCAAAATATCTACAGACCAGTCTCATTTATTAAAATATCAGAAATATTCTAAATAAAATATTACCAAATAGAACCAGCAGGATTCCCACTATAAAAAGAGTATGGTTATTCTAGGAAAGTCACCAGAATACCACCAATCTCTCAATAAAATGTATTGAATCAAAATATTAAATCAGAAAAAACATATGATCAATAGACAAATTGGCAATAGATTGAATCAAGCAGCCACTCCAAACAAAAACCTTAATGAGACAGATACATAAACCAATGCAACAGAATAAAGGGCCCTTACCTAGATCTAATATGGGAATTTAACATACAGAAAAATATTTTTACTTAGTGGTCAAAAGATAACTAACTTAATAAATGATGTCGATGCAAGCAGATATCCATTTGGAAGGAAGTTGGACCCCTATTGACATCATATGCAATTGTAAATTCCAGATGTAATAAGGATATGTAAAATATAAAAATAATTTTAGAAAAAAATTTTGGTAGACTATATGCATAACTCAGAGTTTGAAAAACTTTAACGAAAAAAGGTAAACCAAAGGTGTAAAGATATACATTGATAGAAATACAAAGTTTTTGTATCTCAGAAGATAAGAAAGTTCATAATTAAATCACTGAAAAATGATTGTAAAATATACAACAAACGAAGAATGAATACATACAATAAACAGTACATTAAAATCAATAAGACAAAGAGAAATAACCAAAATGGGCAGAAATTATAAATAGGCAAGTCACAGAAGAAGACACACATATGAAGAGCAGCTAAATGTCACAGATAGAGATATGTAAATTAAAGTAGGTTTAAATCATTTCGCACTCGGCAAATTGATAAGTACGCCTGCCCTGGGAATTCAGGAAAAAAAGAATCTACTCAGACTTTGCTGGCGGAACTTTGAATTGTTATAGCGTTTCTTGAAAATCAGTCTGTAAGTATCAACTGAAATTTAAAATATCTATATCTTTTGAGCCAACAATCTTGTTCTTGGAAATCTATCCCTTAGAAGTAAAAGAACCAGTACAAAAAATTGCTTGCAATGGCCACAAAGTATAAACAAAGTAAATTCTGATCAACCAGGGAGTGACTGAATAAACTGGAATGTATCCTGTTTATATTGCAATATCATGAAGGCATTAAAAAGAGTTAGAGGATTCTCATGATGAATTGCTAAGTGAAAAAATATTTAGAGAAATTCATATATGATTCTAGTCTATAAAATAAAGAATGGGCATAAACATATACTTTCATATGCATATATAAGCAAGAAGGGCATAGAATTTCAAACATTTGTGGCAAGAGCATACATCATTTATATCAGCTAAAAAAGGTTTTTTCACTGTGAAAAAGTTCAAAGAACTATACAAATGTGAAAAAATGGCTCCTTCTCAAATACTTTGCAGCCTTCTTACCTTACACAAATAAAAATCTAATCTACACAAAACGAAAGCTACTTCTCTGTGCAATTAAAAGAGACTAATCCACATTTAATTTATAAATAATTAAATACTATTATAATAGCAAAATGCTGTAACTAGAACTTTAACAATTTGATATTGTTTTTGACAATTGAACACATTTGTAAACATTGGAACCAGAAAATTCCATGAAGACACATTTTTATGGCAATATTTTAAATATACAAATTGTAAATGTGAAGGATTAATATACAGAACAAGAAATCATCACCCTGGAATACTTCTTATTTTTTTGTTGTTTCCCTATACATTTTGCTTATTGCTGAACGTTACATTCCATTTTAAGGAACTCATTTATTACAAAAATTTGCAAATAATCAATTCTATTATTTATTTCTATTACTCTCAGAAAAAGTAATTACACATAAGTTAGGTTGTAGGACATTTACAGATCAGCATGGCAAGGAGAATTCTAGTTATAGGCCAAAGCACTTTCCTCTCTGACTCCTGGAATTATGATCTCAGCAAGAACTAAATTATAATAGTGCTACCAAACTGGGAAGGGAATCACCAGATCAATTTACTATAAAAAGATCATGATTATCACTCCCATCAAGTAGGAAGCACTAAACTAAGCATGATGTTGGCCATATCAACCAAAGCAGGTTTAATAGTTGAGTCCTTTCCCCAGAATAAAAAGGAGAAGGGCATGAAGTGACTAACATTTATGAAGCTGTAGATGTGCTGCTTTATGTATAACATATTTTCCCCTATTGTTACATACTGAATGTTTTTGTCCCTCCCCCTGAAATTCATATGTCGAAGCCATGACCATTAATGTTATGGCATTAGGAAATGGGGCCTTTGGCAGGTAATCAGGTTTAGACGAAGTCCTGAGGGGGTGCTCCTGTGATGGAATTGGTACCCGTACAAGGAGAGAAAGAGACACCAGTACTTCCTCCTCTTGCCAGGTGAGGATAGTGAAGAAATAAATGTGTAGTTTTAATTTCAATGCATTTCTCTTCAGAAACTGTTACAAATAATAATTTCTTGGATGTAAGCTGGTAGCTACCAGTTTTTAAAATTCATTAGATGCAGCACTACGACAACCAAGCTCCACAAAGGAGACGGCATACTAGCTACCATTCTGTTTTATTTTTATTTTAACAATAAGAATAATGCCCCTTTTTAATATTTAAACATTTGCTCTGATTAAACAGTTCATTTCTGCTGACTCACAGCAGACACTGGTCTGGTACTGTTTATTAACTTTCCTATGAGAATATTGTTTATAGCAGGTGTCTGATTAACATAACTGGTCACTGAAGCCTCATTGTTGGACACATAAGAGAGGAGCTTTGCCTGGCAGCAGGGCCAGCTCCTTTATCACCTCATGTATTTGAATCCTAATCAGATTTAATCCCCTCCTAACTTTCCCTTTTTTTGGGTGACTCATACTTGGCAGCCTACGCAAGTGCATCCAAGGTTCACCAGATCCTTGCAGAAAATTATTTTAATATGCCTGAATAGATATGGCCTCAAAATACATTAAAGCTGTTTTCTCCTTAAAACTTTAAAAACAACATACAAACTAAATAAATACAAGAGCAACAAGATGTCCTTCTGGAGGCTGGTAAACAAATGTAATGCTGCTATGAGGCTAGGGGCCAGACCATCCTCAATACTTACAAAGTGACGCATTTGCAAGAGATGCCCCATGCTTGAAATCATATCCCCCAATAAACCAAACAGAATACTAACGAATAAAAAACTACCACCTGGGCAATACTATGGGATCTCCATAGGCTTGCCTGGCAGAGAGTTTTGGAAAGTTCTCAGAGGAATAGAATTTTTCTGAAAAGTAACTTTCCTTTTTGGCCCCAAGACAAGAGAGAAAGCAACTAAGTAGTCCACTTTTCATTATCTCTAAGACTTTATGGGCATACGCTACCATTTTTATTTTTTATACTCCATTAATTTTAAAGTAAAGTTGGGAAGATTTTCCTTTCATGTCTCTTACCTTAGTACTGGAATGTGTCCTTCATTCTGCTGTGGCTGTGACACCATCTCCCTCTTCCTTTTTGTACACAAGGTTCTATTCTATGAACTGAATTCTAGCAGCAAACAAGAAAGTAAGGTCCCTGCCATATTGGAAATCAATAGGCTAGTGGAGGAGAAAGACAATAAACAAATGTATGTGTAATATAATATCAGAAAGTGATAAGTGGGGGCCGGCCCGGTGGCGCAGCGGTTGAGTTCGCACGTTCTGCTTCTCGGCGGCCCGGGGTTCGCTGGTTCGGATCCCGGGTGTAGACATGGCACTGCTTGGCAGCCATGCTGTGGTAGGCGTCCCACGTATAAACTAGAGGAAGATGGGCATGGATGTTAGCTCAGGGCCAGTCTTCCTCAGCAAAAAGAGGAGGACTGGCAGTAGTTAGCTGAGGGCTAATCTTCCTCCAAAAAAAACCAAAAAACAAAAAAAAAGAAAGTGATAAGTGGAATTAAGGAAAATAAATATGAAAGAGATGGAGGAGGACAGAGGGCAGAGGACAGCGGGAGGAGAGGAAACGTCAGCAAAGGTTTTTCTGAGCAAATGATATTTGAGTGGAGATGTGAGTCAAATTCTTGCAAAGTGATCCATGAGAAAAGAAAACTCTAAAGAGAAGAAATGGTAAGTGTAAAAAACTTAAGTGTATTCAAAAAAGTAAAGTCATCAGCCTGACTGGAATAGAGTAAGGAAGACGGAGAAGGGTAGGAGTTGAGGTCAAAAGGTAAGAAATGTATCATTTGTTAGGTTTTGAAGTTTATTCTACGTGTTATAGGAAGGAACTGGAGAATTTTTTAAATTTTATTTTTAAGTATTTCGGACAAAAAAGAAATGAAAAAAAAATGAGCATCTGTGGACCTACCACCTAACTTAAGAAACATTACAGAAGAACTGAATCTTCCTCATTCTCCAACAGCAACAAAAGAAATAAGGTACCTAAAATAAGTCTATAAACAGGTGAATAAGTTGTGGAGATCTGCTATACAACAATGTAAATAATACTGTATTGCGCACTTAAAAATTTGTTAAGAAGGTAGATCTCACGTTGTATTCTTTTCATAATAAAATGAAACTAACAAAAATTTATCAGATCTTTAGGGAGAAAGAAATTTCATTGAAATTAAGAAAATTTCTTTGAAAAATATAAAAGAAAACCGATAAATTATAGATAAGTAGAAAGATTTAATATCAAAAAGAAGTCAATTCTCAGGAGCCAGTGGCATAGTGGTTAAGTTCGCGTGTTCTGCTTCAGCAGCCCAGGGGTTGCAGGTTCAGATCCCAGAGGCAGTACACACTGCTCATCAAGCCATGCTGTGGTGGCGACCCACATACAAAATAGAGGAAGATTTCCACAGATGTTAGCTCAGCAACAATCTTCCTCAAGCAAAAAAAAAAAGGAATATTGGCAATAGATATTAGCTCAGGGCCAATCTTCCTCACACACACAAAAAAGAGAGGAGTCAATTCTCTACAGATTGTCTCAATATTAACTGCATTTTGTATAGAACTGGAAAGACTAACTCTCACATTTATTTAGAAGTGAAAAAGTCCAAGAAGGCCCAAGATGAAAAAAAAGTGGTGGAATTTTCCCTGCCAGGTATAACGACTCCTCATAAAGCTAGACCGATTGGTGGCCCAGGGATATACTGAGATAAAAGAAATAGAATTGAAAATCCAGAAACAGATCCAGATTTAGATGGAAATTTGATATATGGTAGAAGCAGTATTGCAAATCAGTGGTAAAAAATCTCTATTCAATAAACTATGCTGGGATGACTGGTTATTCAAAAGGAAAAAGAAAACAATAATACTTTTTACTCCCACTGCACACTTGCAAAAGACAATGGAAGCCCCTTATGAACTCCTTCTCCATTGTACTCTTATTCCTTCCCTCCCTCCCCAGAAGTGATGGTTCCTCTCTCACCGCACACTGAGATGAACTTGTGTGAGTGATAAAAATATCCCCCTTATCTTTTCCTCTACTTCTTCCACCCCAGACCCATAACCTTATATGGAGCTCAGATTTAGCTGTGCTGGAGAGCTCTCCCCTCATGCAAAAATCTATTTATCTCACCAGGAGCTTCCAGAAGTTTCACCTGAACTAAACTCAGCAGCGCTTCTGTTAGGACGTTAAGATGGAGGGTTTAGTTTCACAGTTGGTTTTTGAGAAGATATTCTGTAATGCTAGATTCTTGCCCTATTCCAATATTAGCCTCTCTTTTCTGTGACTAACTAGGGTTCCTTGACATGCCTAGACTCATATAAAGCTGTTTCCTCCTTGTGGAAAAAAAAAGGCAATCACTATTCTGAATTTGCTATTTTCCCTTACTGCACATCTTTATGCTTTTACTGCATATGTATATATACACATATATATGTACTCAAACAATATAAAATATTATGTTGAATACCTAAAATTTTTACATAAATTATGTGTCCTTTTGAAATTTTTTCTTTACTCATTTTTTTAAAGATTTATCCATGTTGATACACGTAATTCTAGTTCACTACCTGAGTAGTGTTTATTATATATTTCATTGATTCTTTTTATAGGTCTGAAGTACTTCATAATACATCTTAAAAAGGGAAAAAGTATTGGAGGTAGGACGTAGACCATTGCAAATAGATTCAACAGTTTTGAGGAGTTTCTTATAAAGGAGATCAAAGAAATGGAATGGTAACTGGAGAAGGAAGAACCAAAAGATTATGTGGCATCTAGGGAGGGTGTTTGTAAGATGGAAAATTTCACAGCATATTTGTGTGCTAATGGGAAATAGTCCAGGAGAGAAGAAATAAATAATAAAGAAGAGACAGGAAATAATCAGGAGTAAAGAAAGTAAAGATAGAAGTAAAATCCTTGAGTAGGCCAGAAAGAATGGGATACTGTGGTCAACAAGGGATGAACAGGGAAAGTTCATCCATTGAAAGAGGGAAAAAAGTAGGTTCTGAAGGTGTAGGTCCTGGAAGGTTGATAGATTGAGAGGTAGGAAGATAAGATAGTCTTTTCTAATTGTGTTTATTATATCTAATTCATTAGAGATAAGGTCATCATCAGGGATGAGGAAGATGGAGCCATTTAAAGTGTAAGGAGGACCAAGATAATGTGAAATATTAATCTAGGAGAGGAGGAGATTGAACAACTCAAAAAATGGAATAAAATTGCCTGGCAGTTTTAAGCTTCCACTTGACATTTGTGATCAGAAATTTAAAGTGAAATAAATCAGCCTGGTTGTGTTTTTCTCCATCCATGCCATGTTCATCTGCTTGAACTAGACAAAGAGTTAGTTCTATCAGATTCAATCTTTTAGAAAATAAGTCTAAGGAGAGAAACAAAGTTAAAATTTATGCAGGGGTACCATGGAATGAATCTAAATTGAGTAAGGTGGAAGGTAAAAGACCAGAGGGGTTATGAATACCATAAATACAGTAAACTAATGGATTTAATGTCCTCTTGTGGTTGCAGATTTATTGAAGGAGGCGAACTAGAAAGCCAGAAAGAGGAAAAGGCTTGAAAGAGAGATGTTGGAGGCTTGTAGTATTGGTAATGACAAAACCTAGGTAAAACCAAAGAAGTAAGGAGCTATAAAAATATGATCGTTACAAATGAGGACTCAAGAAAATGAGAGCTCAGCCTGTGCAGGAAGCTGTTTTCTGCAAGCATCTCCAGAAGACTGAAGGAATATAAGACAACTGGAAGTAAACAGAAAAAAAGTCCTCAAATTACTATAAATGCTACAGTCCTGCAAATGTTACAGTTAGTGAGCCAGCTAGCATCTGCAGAATAGCCAGGTTAGAATACAGTAGTTGGTGATGGACTTCTTTGTATTTCACTGTAACCAAAAACATCATTTAGAACATAACATCAGGAGAGTTTCTAACAATGACTGGTTCTAGGTATCTACAGAAAACACAAAAAAATGGCATAAGCAAGAGGTTTGCAGTAGTTATATTAGCAATCACTTCATCCCTGAAAAGCAGTACTACTCTTTACTCTGTACAATAATCAGAATTTTTTTTTCCAAGGGCAGATTAAGCAGATTAAGAATGATCTACTAGAAATTAGCTAACTAATAGGGGCCATTAATGCAAGACAGGGGTTCTCATTCTGTTTCTGGCCACAACCTCCCAGCAGTAACTACGTTCACCTGCATGGCCCAGGCACAAGGGCTGCACCTGGGTGCCGTTCCCAGCATGCTAGTGATAGCTCCATCCTTTCTTTCCTCAACAAAGTCTTTAGAATTCCAGTGAGTGAGAGTGATATTATGGGGATTATCTTTTAATCTATTCAAATTTATTTCTTACTGTAAAAATCTGGGTACATTAACTTTCATAGAATCAAATAATTTGGAACTCACTCTACAACTTTTTTAAATAGATGAATATGTTATGACACCTTGGTTAGACCCACTAGTTTGAATGATTGTTTAATCTTATATATAAATCTCAATGCTAGAAAATACGCACAATAAATTGTAGGTGTACATTCAATTTTGTGTCCCCTCTAATTAGTGCTGTGAATTAAATTACACAAAAAAATAAAGAGAAAGAGAAAGTTCTGATATCTGCCGTTATTACAGGAGGTTATTAGTGCTGAGAGGAATTACTAACCATAACACACGTGCTATGTAAATGTGCTTACGTGTATGTACCTGTGTTTACTTCAAATGATGACAAGTACAGATAAGGATGTAGATGAAATTCAAGTTTTCTATATCTAACCCACTAAACAAGTTCAGCTGAAAGGATGTTTGATTCCTCTTCATGCTAAAAAATATATATAAGCATTGATAGACAAAGAATCATTAACAGGAATACTTCCAAAGAATAGAAACCCAACATCTTTATGGTAGGAACATGAGATATTTACATTTAAAATGTCTGGAAAATTATGCCCTAAAAGAAACTACGAACATTTCCTTGCATAATAGGGCAACACAACCCATTAAAAAAACACATCTATGCAACGCTATTACCATGTTAATTTTAACATGGAAACAGTCACAAAATTTTAAATTTTGGAAATTGAAATATCAAAATGAAACTCTCATGGGCTTATCATCACTCTAGAGATAAACTTTAAAGAAACAAGCCTTTAGCACTAACAATTGGCTTCTATGCTGCCAAACTGGCAGCTTACTGCTTGGTTTTATGAATCTGAGTCATAAGCTTTCATTTCAATACAACTTATAATTTATATAAAGCATGATAGATTTCACAGCATGGGAGCATCATGCTTCCTTGTTGAGCAGAGCATAATTTCTTTTAAAAGCTTGATTCAGAAATGCTATAAAATGTTAATTCCTAAAGGTGACTTTAGGAAGTAGGCTTAGGAAGAACTGTAAAATTTATTTGACTGTAAAGGGCTGAAAACCATTTTAAGTCCTTTGGAAGTTTTCACTTCACTGTGGGAATTAACAGGACTCAGAATCAAGTGAAATGCCCAAAAAAACAAAGCGCTTTCATGCTATGCTTATGACGTTAGAATAAGTATACTATATCATAAAATTTTGCATTTCATAAGAATTTCTGATGATATATTTTATACTAATGTTTTTTTCCTTTATCAGCGACTTGCATAGCAAAGTTGTTCTCACCAGGGAGTTTATATTCCTGATATTATAGTAATTTAATCACATAAAACAAAGACTTGCTAGTGGATCTCTGCATGTTAGGAGTACTGGGTGTGTAATCTTAATAAACAATGATCTAACAAAAGGAGCCTAAAGCCTTGCTCTCCAACAGACTTATGAAAGTAATTATACCTTTATTGAAGTTATACCACTCTCAAACCCCTGCTGTTCCTGCTGTTTCTTAAAGATGGTTATTTTCTACTTAAAGAAAACAGACAGGCTTTAAAAGAATAGCTGGTGTTAAGTAATATTACAAAATTTAATCAGATTCTCCATGCAGATTATATAGCAATGGTATAAATATTTCAACTCAAGTAATAAAAGACTCAAAGATTTTCTTTGAAAATACCAGAATGGCTAATTAGAGTAACTTACTAATGGGAGTAACAACTCACATGACTGTAGGAGGACAGGAAAGAGGAGAAAAGGGAAAGTCACTAGCCATGATAATTCCCATGGCATATCCTTAGCATAAGCTTTCACAGGCTTTGCACAGCCATGGCTAGGGTGAAAGAAGGCATTACCAGAGTTAAACAAGGAAGGATGAGACAAAATGTCAAGAACCATCTCTAAACAGTGTTAGGAGGAGAAAGCAGGAGGAAGTGTAGGAGCAGCTCCTTGGATCAGGTAGCTTGAAGCAAGGTGATGGCAGTCAGATCATTCAGGGTTGCTCCTTGCCCCTAGGGTTTGGTCTCTAGTTTATTAAGGGGTATTCAAGTTGTAGGAAAAAGTGTTTAAATAGCTCCTACTAACACAAAACTGATTTATATCCAAAATCTAATCTGCATCATGCATTTGGAAACATCCATTTCTAATAGGCAGATGACAGGTGAATAAGAGTCTCAAAACAAGAAGAATCCTACAGAGAAAAGCAATCACAATAAACTAGATCTCAGTGAATGATCGGGCATCTTTTAGTTAGCAGTTTTGGTAACATCGTGCCCTCTCCAGTTACCCATCGGCAGACGCAAACTTTCCCCCATTCAGTGTTACCACTTACCCTGAAAACTCTAACTTGCTTTGCACATAATCTCTATTTTATGTGTTAAACCCTGTGTCCTTCTTTTATTATCTAGTTAACTCATCTTACAATGTTTGACTTATGTCTTAAACATTCTCTATAACCTTCTCTGATTTCCAAACTTAAGACATAGTTAATATCTGTATCATCTTAGTGCTTGATACATGTGTGAATGTATAAGCACTTACAACGTTGTTTTTATCTAGTTATATGCATGCAATTCCCTCCAGTTATTATGAAGACCCTGAGACCTTTGAAGCACACATTTCACAACACAGAGTAAGTGCTCAAAAGACATTTGTTGAATATATTTGTAACAACAATTTTATCAAAAAAAGACTCTGGGTTGCCATGACCAATGAAGGCATCCATTTAGTATGCTCTAATGCATTTCTTATCACTTTATGACTTATTCCTGAATTTATCAATCAGAGAAGAGAATGTGCTTTGACCTCTCACATGACTGAAAGCATTAGAAAATATCTACAAAATACCAGAAAAAAAGTGCTATCCTGCTACACAGGGGCTATAGACACCACTGACAAAATCTTTATGTTTTTCTAATGCATAGAAAGAATCTGTAGATTCATGGGACCTTAGCAGTAGACTCATCAGAGCAGGGGAGACAAACATCAAACACTTCCAAAGTGATCCAGTGTTATATAACACAAATAATTCAAATCCTGATAAAGAACTTCAGTTCAGGGACTCTTTTCACTAGTGAGGTGGAGGTGATAGTAGAAGGAATATTCTCATTATTTAGTCACTAGAAAGGTGCCAGACTTTCCTAACACTGACCACATGCCTAAATCATCTTTATTACTTTGTTTCTGATATTCTAATTTTGTGCTAAGAATTCTACTCATTTACTTGCTTCCATATTTTTGAGCATTCTGTCCTTTTCTAGTGAACAAATGTAGATCGCCAGGTTATAGGCTCTACTGAACTGGACTATGACAAGAGTATAAAGACCTAAACCAATATCAATATGCCTAAAATGAGGGTTATTATTTTCTCTCCATAAGCAGCCATCATAGGAAGCTAAATTGATTTGAAGATATGGGAAAAAATCTACAACCATTGGCAGTGACAGTGTACATAACACACTTGATAGGAAATAAATAAAGAGAAGCTGCAGCTCTACTAGCCTGAGTTTCAGTCTGAGCTGGGGGAAATCACAGGCCAATCAGAAATTTAATATGCAGATTCTGGAAATGAGAAAGCCACAGAAGGGCTTGATAACCTTTACACATATTCCAAGCTAACAGAGAAACAATAGGAATGAACAGGAAAGAGAAATATGAGGCAGACATAAAAATGAATATTGAATTGCTCCCCAACACACACACAGATACATAGGCAGAGGGCAAAAACCTTAAGGGCTCAAGATGTTTGAATAAATACTATGACCAATCATAGGCTGATAACTAAGTTATACAGATACAGAGATGGTCTTTTGAGAAGTCACTCAAAAAAATTTAAAAAACAATAACTGAACAGAGAAACAAATAGCCAAACACCATAGGGGAAATAGATCAGATTCCACATATTAAGTCCAGCTACTGAATAAATAAGTAAATCCTCGGAATGAAGGAGGTCAGAATCCCTAGTTGAAAAACATGTTATCTAAAATGTCCAGTATTCAACAGTAACAACAACAACAAAACATTCAGACAAACAGGAAAGTGTGACACACATTCAGGGAAAAAAAGCAGTCAATAAAATTCCTGAGTGGACTCAGATGTTAGATTTAGCAGACAAAGACCTCAAAGATGCTATTATAAATATGCTCAAATAATTGAAATAAATTATATTTAAAGAATTAAAGGAAAATATGAAAATTACCCACAAATGGGGATTACCAAGAGAAACAGAATCTATAAAAAGTAACCAAATGGATTCTAGAGTTGAAAAACATAATTAAAAAAATGAAAAATTTGCCAAATGGGCTCAGCAACAGATTTAAGAAGGCAGAAGGGAGAAATGGTGAACTTGAAGATAGATCAATGTATATCACTTTTAAAAACAGAATAAAGATTGAAAAAAAGATACGCATAGCTTCAGAGACCTCTGGGACTATGCTAAGTGTACTAATATAAGTATAATGGGAGTCCTAGAAGGAAAGGAGAGGGAAAAAATGTATGAAAAAAAATTGGATGGAAAATTGACACGTTTTATGAAAAACATTAATCTACAGATCCAAGAATTTCAATGAAACCCAAGTATGATAAACACAAAGTGATCCATGATCCACACTCACTTCTGTTGTTTAAGCCATCCAGTCTGTGGTATTTCATTATGGTAGCCCTAGCAAACTAATACACCAAGAAATACCTATGTTGACAGATGATATTGTAGATTAGGTGGACACTCCACATGCTATGTTACTACATAAATGCCCTCCATTCTTATTTATCCACAATGTCAGAAAAAGAGAATGAAAAGCCAAATTGACTGAAATGACGTTGTGATGGATGGAGGCTAGAAATAAAAATTAACTCCTTATAGAAAAACAGTGAGTTCATGGATTGAGGTTTGTACCAGCAACCACATATACAGTATAATGGCATTTTTATTATATAAAAAGGAAGACAGATTGCCAGATACTTTCCTCGAACGTTAATGATGGCACTAGGAGATCCTTAGAAGACCTGGCTACCTATTCTAGTTGACCTCTAGTCCGTAGCCTCATGTCATCCTGGGACATAAAATTGCCAGTATTTTTCATATCATCTTTTGCTTTTCAAAATGTTTTATAATAAGAATGTGTTAAGTTTATTTTTTAGAAGTTATTTAAAATAAGGCTTTTGTAACATGTTACCTCTGATACTTCTGCATTCTTTTACCATCAGAATTTGCCACTGTCTCACTTTTCTTATATCCTAGAACCCTCTACTATCTTTTTAAATCCTCTTTAATCTCCTTTCTACGTAATTTGAATTTTATTGTTAGAATGCCTCTTTATATGAAAAAAAATTAAGGGAAAATCATTATATGCTTCCCATTTAATATCATAAAGCCATATGTTGAGAAAATGGCAGAAAACTCAGTGCTGTCTGCTTGTGGTGGACAAAGCTGTACCCCAAGGAACAGGAGGCCCAGGATATAGTTACAGTTTGCCACTAACTAGTTAAGGAGCCTGAAATAACTCACATTCTATCTCAGGCCATAGTTTCCTCAGATGCATAGGATATGTCAGGTTAAATAACATACAAGCACTTTCTATGTGTTTGAATTTAAGATTTTCTTTTTTTTGAGGAAGATTAGCCCTGAGCTAACATCTGCTACCAATCCTCCTCTCTTTGCTGAGAAGACTGGCCCTGAGCTAACATCCATGATCATCTTCCTCTACTTTATACGTGGGACACCTGCCACAGCATGGTTTGACAAGCAGTGTGCAGGTGCACACCTGGGATCCGAACCAGCGAACCCTGGGCAACCAAACTAGAACGTAAGAACTTATCTGCTGCGCCACCAGGCCTGCCCCTGATTTTAAGATTTTTGTCTAAGGCTCCACAGTGAAAATGGACTTGTCTTCATTGTTGTTTTCTGTTCATTTTAATTACAGAAAATAAACTTAAAGTTCTATTTACACATTGGAAAAACACTGGAAAAACTTCAAAGTTCAAATTTCCAAATATTGGGCAGATGTGAGAACAGATAACACAGAACAACAACATATTATTTTCCTTACTTTCAGATATACCATTCTACTGTTATTAGTTTCATTCATTGAGATTTAAATAAATATCAAGTAAATGTTTCCATGTTTGCATAGTCTTCAGCTTTTAAGATCAGCCTATGCATGCAGCCTAAAGTTGCTTCATTCTCCCAAAGGAAGATTTTTCAGACAAAAATCATGTTCTCAGTCACAAATTTTTTTGTTACCATAGTGATAAGAATAAAGAATGAAAACAAAAAAAAGCTAAAAATAACTGAACACATACAGACAGTTTTAAGAATGTGACCTACTTGGTGTTTTCACACTGAAGAAGTTAATCAATTAAATTAACTAGAAATGCGTTAGGTGAAATATTCTACTGGTTGGAAAAAAATGCGTAGGTTGCACATCTGGAGCTATTACCCACAATCAAAGAAGTCAATATGAATGAAGATGACTGACAATCTAAAATGCATAAAATCATCTTCTCTTAAAAATGGAATATATGCCAGAAGCAAAGAGAAAATCATTAATTTAGCTCAATTTCCCATAAATCTTCTCTTTTCTTTCCATTATTTAGAATATTTCCATTTTATATGAAAGCTTTTTATGCACCAAAAGAATTTTTTAACCGGATGGAGCAACATAGCTGAACATATATTTAAAATTATGTTAGAATGGCTCCTTTCTATAAAGTAAAGCTTCCCTATTTTAGGTATTATAATAAAAACAATATATTTTTAAACTAAGTTTTCCTTGGAAAATTCTAGTTTTAATAAGGAATTTAACAGACTCAATCATTTACAGAAAACCTACTATATTGCAAAGCATTAAACTAGTCTGTGAAAGATCAATAAAAGGCAGTACTTGCTGTCAAGAATGTTTTAATCATTCATCTAATTATATTTTCATAATACTGACTTTTAAAGTGTCTCCACATAGTAAAACGGAAAGACCATTGAACTTGACTTGAAGAGACCAGGGGAAAGTTCCAGCTCTACTAATAAGCTTAGAAAAATCTCTTTCTAAACTCAGTTCTCTCATCTGTGAAATGAGCATATAACCTCCTTTAGCACACAGGTCATTATGATAATCAAAAGAGATGCTATCAGTGGAAACCAATGGATGACATTCAGTAAATAACCTCTATAAAAATGAGACATTATAGAATTAGGTTCAACATTTTCAAAATAAAAAACAATTATGACAACTTATATTCATGATTAAGTATACTTAAGAATTATTTAAGAATAATAGCAAACATTTATTGAGCACTTATAATGGGACACATATTTTATATGAATTATTTCATTTAAACCTCACAACAGTTTAGTGACTTAGGTAGTATTATCATCCTTTTATAGTTGAGAAAAATAAGGCATAGCAGAGATAAATAAATTGTCCAAAGACATACAGCTGGTAAGTGGTGGAGCCAGGAATTAAACCCAGGCAAGCTAATTCCAGAGTCATGCTCTAAATCTAAGCCTTTATTAGATACTCCAAAATAATGAGTAGAGGAAAATATCTCCATAAACTGTTAATTTTAAAAAATCCTTACATTTTAAATTACTAATGCTAATCATTATAAGTTTCTAAAATGCCTAATTGATTCTGTTTTGCTGTATTTACTTTTTTCATTTTATTATTTATTATAAAGAAAAATGGAAAGACTTCAAATGTGCAACAGTAAATACTTTATAAAACATCCATGTGACAGATTATTAGTCACAAATAATGTTGTAAAACATATTTATAGTTTGGAACCTTATGAATACTGTTAAGCAAAAAAGCAGATTTTTCAAACGTAAAAAATAATCTCAATTTTCATAAAAGTAATGTCATATGTACAGGAAAAAACTGGAAAGATAGACATGAAATGTTAACAATTGCTATTTCTTAGCAATTTTATAAATTTCTATATTACCAAATTTTCTATACTAAATATTCAATGTTTCTGTCATCAGGAAAAATTATTTAAACAAACAAACAACTTAGTCATGACCACTGAAGCATAAAATGATTTGGATGCTTCTGCCATTCTGTGAACATATACTTATCTAGAGTCTAGAAACTGCCCTAGGTATAGGACTACAGCAGTGGCAAAGCAAAGCCCATAGGTAAAGAATTAGGTAAATTTATGCTAAGAACTAATGAAGGAAGAGAACTTCACACCTATAATGAAGCTTCAACCTTGTCACTCTGACTTTAATCATCTTCCTATTGGCATCCTCTATTAAAAAAGGTCCTCAAATGTTTGGTTTTGTTTGTTTACATTCTGTTCTCAATTAAATTGTGGATACATCATCTGTCATCTCTAAACACGGCAGCAAACCATAGCGTTAGTCTGGACATAGAAAGAAATCTTGAGAATAACCTTAAGGAGTTAAGGAAAATTCATTGAGATTTCCCACACCTTGGTGACAATTTTCACCCTTCTTTAGAGAAGGGAGTAATGTTGCTCCATTTAAATAATGAAATACTGTCATACAATACTGTCCTTTCATTTATTTACTGTTTAGAAAAGAAATGATTTTATAACTGTAAAATTCTCTTATATTGAAATAGTTTACAATGTTTAAACCTATAAACTTGGCTGTGTTCTTTAGTACCAAATCTAACTGGCTAGAGGAAAGCTTTGCAGCATCAGTATTTAAAAGATAGTAGTTTAAAAATACTCAGATGTAATTTACATTGTATCAAAAAACATCTTAAAATCATAAAAGCTAAAATCACCTTCTCCACTCCTATAAAAAAAGCTTTATTGTATTAACTTCTTTTAACCTGTCCTTTAAATCTCTTCTTTCATATATATTAAAATCAGATTTAAAAAATTTGAGGAAAAGTATTTATAAGATGTTTAATAAAAGTAAAAAAGGAAAGAACAAGGGAGGAAAATAGGGAGGAAGAAATGAAGGAAGGGGAAAAGAAAAGAAGAGGAAAAGAAGAAAAGAAATGGGAACTCCTCACCTCTGTGGACGAGGCCCCAGACATCATCAACTTGCTGCTGGGTTGGAAAGTGACCACAGTCATTGAAGTATTGAAGGAGTTCACTTCTGTCTAATACTTGCCAGTCTTCTCTCTTAGCAAACATTGTTTCATAGTCTAAAAGGAAAAAAGGATAAAAGAAAATACTTTATGAATAATACATCAAAGGCGGGGCTGGCCCCGTGGCCGAGTGGTTAAGTCTGTGCGCTCCGCTGCAGGCGGCCCAGTGTTTCGTTGGTTCAAATCCTGGGCACGGACATGGCACTGCTCATCAAACCACGCTGAGGCAGCGTCCCACATGCCACAACTAGAAGGACCCACAACAAAGAATATACAACTATGTACTGGGGGGCTTTGCGGAGAAAAAAGAAAAAATAAAATCTTAAAAAAAAATAATAATAATAATAATAATAATACATCAAAGGCAAACTACCTAAAGGTTTCATCCGGACTTGAAGAAACTTTAACTCCAGTTTAATTTTTAGGCCTCTGGGATTGGGGTAGCACTATGTTACTCACCGGGGAGGGTTAGAAGGAAGTGGGCATGCTTCTCTCTCTCCCATTGCACAGTAGTCAAAGAGAACACTGGCATCCTCTGGCCCGGTTTACATGACAATTGTTAGTGGACCACATACACATCAATGCTCAAACCACATCATAAGACATAACTTTAATGTCAGAACTTCTGGGGGCCTGACTTCTACTGACCCATTTCAATATTCGTTTTTCATTAGTTCTCATAATTTTTTCATCTCTTTGGGCTTCTATCTGCATTTTAACTGTCTGAATTGGTGATTCCCCTTTGGACTGCTTATTCTACATCTGATTTTGCCCCTAATTGAAATGATGCTTACTTTTTGCTAACTGACTTCATGTATTCTTACTTCCAAGTTTAAGGTACTTTGCCACTCCTGGCTCAAGATTACCATGGAAAACCACTCAGCTGGGCCATCCTTCACCTATCTGCCATACTTGGCATTAACAGGGGTTAGGGAACATCCAAGAGCATTGATGCATACATTTTGTAAGTGTAGCTCTCCAAAAAAATTTTATTTTTTCTGTTCAAAAAGGTGTTAGAGTCTCCAATCCAAACTATGATGAATTAGCCTCAGGAAGCTGATTGTCAGTCAGCATTTACAGGGTGATAGGGTCTGCCTCAGGACAGGTTTAGCTCTGAAAATTAGGCTCCCAATGACAAAGAGCACCAGAGTGGTTTCTAAGAGAACTGAATCCATCAACCTGGCACTCAACCATATGGACGTCAACTTTCCATTCATTCATTCAGTTGAGGTGGTCATGAAACATCAACAAATTTAAGAAATATTTAGTGATTGCCTAACTACCAGTAGCTATTCCAGACCCTGAAATATAGCAGTAAAATAAACATAAGTTTATATTTAGTATACCTAAGATATTTTCTCTCACTTCAAATACACAAACCAGAGAAGTTGATGTTGGCAGCTCCTTCCATATCGGCTTGTCCCTGATATTTCTGTGCATGCTGACCTGATTTTAAATTGCCAGCATCCGCATTTCATTGCCTAAGGGCTCCCTCTGGCTGCAGGACTCCACTCTGCCCACCTATACAGCAAGCCAGAGGTGCCAGGGAATTAAGGTCCCCATTGGAGTGGCCCTCAGCCACTAACTGGAGGGAGTTGATGGATAAAGACCCAGCACGTGAGGCAAGTTGGCTACACTGTCCCCTAGAGGAATTAAGCTCCAGTTGACCCCATGGTAACCTGCTTGATAATGCACTCTTTTTTGACTTCCATCCCTTCCCTGCCTCACTTCCCCATTCCGCTGACAATATTTCCTGGGATCAACTCTCAAGTAAGTTAGTTGTACTTGAATTCTTGTCTCAGGGTCTAATTCTGGTGAAACTCAAACCAACACACAAAGAATGTCACTTTTTACTTTTGTGTTTAAGTAAATATATTTCTCCTTGAAAAAGTATATATATCTTTATTAGTTTTTCCTTGAATTAATCAGTTTGAGATGTTTCAAACCAGATCAGACTGATGCACATATTAACATTGTGGCTTTGTAACTATATTAATAGATAATAATGCCCTTAACTTGTATAACATGCCCTAAAAGCAAACGTTCAGCAACACACTAGCAGAATTAATATTCTGGGCAGGTATAATTAGGGTCTATATAAAACTTAAATCATGAAAATTAATGAAATTTTCTGGTTATTAAAAGATGTTTAAAACCATGCACAGATATCTGCCAAATATCACCCAACTAGCAATCAACATACGGAAAGAATGGAGAATTTTCTGAGGAATGTGAAGACAAATTAGATCTTGCAAATTCTATGGACTATAGAGTTACTTTAACCTTCAATGCAAATGAATGCCTTGATTGGTAACGCTTTTAATCATTCCTTTAGCTGACACTCTTCTACTGTTCAGATCGTATGCTGGACAGAGCACCATTCACCCTAAGTGGATTTTTTATGTCCTTGCCTCATTCAGACTTTTCTCAACAAAACCACCAGAGTGATGTGTTCAAATATGTCACATCATAGCTTCTCAGTTCACAATCTCCATAGGCTTCCCAACTCTCTCAGGGTAAAATCTAATGGTCTATAAAGCCTGATACAACCTGTGCTAGCTGCTCCCTCTCCCATTTCATTTTGCTCTGCTCTTGCTCACAAACTCCTTTCCAATAACATTAGTCTCCTGGCTTCCCCTAACACTAACAGCCTTCAACTTTCAGCCTTTGTGCTTGTTGCTCCCTCTGTCTAGAACATTCTTCCTCCATGTATCCACCTGGCTCACCCCTCACTTTCTTTAAGACTTTAATTCAAAGTGCTTCCCAGATGGAAACAACCAGAGTCCAGGCTGGAAAACAAAACCACATTAGTTTTTTTTCACACTGAGAGGATATTTTAAGATACAAAAATAGTGAAATCTCACAACAGGAAGCACTCACAACTAGAATATACAACTATGTACTGCGGGGCTTTGGGAAGAAGAACAAAAAAAGAAAAAAAGATTCTTAACACTTTTGTGGATAGTAATTTTATATTTCATAATCTAGTATGAATGTACAGATATTATAACATTTATCAAAGTATGTATGGGGCCTTACTGTTATTGCACTGACCACCTTTTCTTTTTCACTCACTCAAGATTGACAACAGATATTAGCTCAGGTGCCAATCTTTAAAAAAAATAAAAGGGGGAATCTGCAGTTACAAATCAAGTAGAAATCATGGAAAGAAAGCAAAACTAAGAAAAACAAACAAGATTCTGTACGGTTATAAAATGAATTTAGTGACAGTTTTGGGGATGAAGGTAAGACTGAGTAAAATAGTGAGAGCATCTTGGAAAGAATATGTGATTTACAAGTCAGAAGCTAAAAAATAAAGTGAGTGAAAAAGAAAAGGTGGTTGGTGCAGTAACAGTAAGGTCCCATACATCCTTTGATAAATATTATAATATCTGTACATTCATGCTAGATTATGGAATATAAAATTACTATCTAGAAAAGTGTTAAGAATACCTAATTATTAACTATAGTTGATAATACTGTATTGCATATTTGAAAGTTGCTGAAAGTAGACCTTAGAAGTTCTCATCACAAGAAATAAATTTTGTAACTATGTCTGGTGAGGGATGTTAACTAGACTTATTGTGATCATTTCACAATATACACAAATATCAAATTATTATGTTGTACACCTGAAACTAATTATTGTTACGAGTTATTGTCAATTGTACCTCAGTTTTTTTAAAAAATGCCAAAAAGTAATATCTTTCTGAATTTTGTACTAGTGGGCGGAGAGTTTATGTACAAGTCTTAAAATCTGAGTGCATGTGGGTCTGAGCTCTCCCATACACACACACACACACTTTTTTAGCATTTTTTAAGTTAAAGGAGTCCCAGCAGCTTCC
Organism: Equus asinus; assembly: GCF_041296235.1. Taxonomy (NCBI): domain Eukaryota; kingdom Metazoa; phylum Chordata; class Mammalia; order Perissodactyla; family Equidae; genus Equus; species Equus asinus. Next base: position 37,196,545 of record NC_091792.1, read on the forward strand.
TGATGAGAGAAAGCTTTTCCCTTTCTCTGCTTCTGTCTCTCACTTGCTTTCTCTTTCTGCCTTGTTCTTTCTGTCTTTTCATCTCTCCAACACTTTGCTCCTTTTTGCTTGCTTCTCTGGAAACCAGGCTGTTGGACTGTGTGAACTGATCTAGCAGAATTCTATGACTTACATAGAATCTCTCTCTGACTTCTTCCTTCCTCAACACCTAGCCACAGAAAAAGAAGTCATTCTAACTCAAAGAATTATGGTTATTTGTTAATATCTTTCAGTACATAATTTTAGCATAACTAATAAACAATGAAAGCTATCCTTTCAACAAATATTTTTGAGCCCTCTGATAAACCAGGCATTTCCTAAGAGTGAGTATTTATTTTATTTTCTTTTTTTTTTTAAAGATTTTATTTTTTCCTTTTTCTCCCCAACGCCCCGCGGTACATAGTTGTGTATTCTTCATTGTGGGTTCTTCTAGTTGTGGCATGTGGGACGCTGCCTCAGCGTGGTCTGATGAGCAGTGCCATGTCCGCGCCCAGGATTCGAACCAACGAAACACTGGGCCGCCTGCAGCGGAGCGCGCGAACTTTACTCGGCCACGGGGCCAACCCCAAGAGTGAGTATTTATTAATGAACATAACAAACACAGTCCCTGTCTTTACAGAACCTAACAGTCCATGGTGAAATAGTTTGACTAGCTGAAACTACCAAAAAAGTAGCACTTTTATATTATAAAGCAGTAAGATGCTGATTCCAATTAAATATAACTTATTTGCATCATTTTATTGTTGTTTTGTTTTGTTTAAGACAATTCTTAACAGCAGCTTTAAGTTCACAACAAAATTGAGAAGAAGGTACCGCGATTTCGCATATACCCCTTACTCACACAAGCATAGCGTCCCCCCATTGTCAACATCACTCACCAGAGTGGTACATTTGTTACCAAGGATGAACTTACATTGACACATCATAATCATCACTCAAGTCCATAATTTACCTTATGGTTTACTCTTGCTGTTGTACATGCTCTGGGTTTGGACAAGCGTAGAATGACATGTATCCGTCATTGCAGTATTGCACAGAACAGGTTCACTAACCTAAAAATCTGCGCTCTACTAATTCATCCCTTCCTCCACCCTATTCCACCCCTGCTAACTATCAATCTTTTTATTTTCTCCATGGTTTTGCCTTTTCCAGAGTGTCACATAGTTGGAATCATCCAGTATGTAGCCTTTTCAGATTGGATTCTTTCACTTAGTAATATACATTTAAGGTTCCTCCACATCTTTTCATGGCTTGATAACTCATTTCTTCTTAATGTTAAATAACTTTCCATTGTCTGTACCAGTTTATTTATCCTTTTACCTACTGAAGGATATCTTGGTTGCTTACAAACTTTGGCAATTATGAAAAACCTACTATAGACATCCACGTGCAGGTTTTGTGTGGATATAAGTTTTCAAGTCCTGTGAGTAAATACCAAGGAGCATGATTGCTGAATCATATGGTAAGAGTATACCTAGTCTTTCAAGAAATCATTGAACTGTCTTCCAAAGTGGTTGTATCATTTGGGATTCCAACTAGCAATAAATGATAGTTCCTGTTGCTCCATATTCTCACCAGCAATTGCTGTTGTCATTGTTCTGGATTTTGGTCATTCTAATAGGTGTGTAGTGGTATTGCATTGTTGTTTTAATTTGCACTTCCCTGATGACATACGGTGTGGAGCATCATTCCACATGCTTATTTGTCATCTGTATATCTTCTTTGGTGAGGTGTCTGTTGAGGTCTTTGGCCCATATTTTAATCAAGTTTTTTGTTTTCTTATTGCTGAGTTTTATGTTCTTTGCATTTTTTGGATAACTGTCTTTTATCAGAAGTGGCTTTTGCAAATATTTTCTCTAAGCATTTTGCTTCTCATTCTCTTGACATTGTCTTCTGCAGTGCAGATTTTCATTTTAATGTAGTCCAGCTTATCAATTATTTCTTTAATGGATCATGTCTTCGGTATTATATCTAAAAAGGTACCGTATCCAAGATTATCTAGGTTTTCTCCTATGTTAACTTCTAGGAGTTTTATAGTTTTGCATTTTACACTTAGGTCTATGATCCATTTTGAGTTAATTTTTGTAAAGAGTATAAGGTCTGGGTTTAGATTTACTTTTTTGCATGTGGATGGCCAGTTGTTCCAGTACCACTTGTTGAAAAGACTATCTTTGCTCCTTTGTATTGCCTTTGCTCCTTTGTCAAAGACCAGTTGAGTATATTTATGGTGGTCTTTTTCTGGGCTCTCCATTCTGGTCCATTGACCTATCTGTCTATTCTTTTGCCAATATCACACTGTCTTGATAATTGCAGCTTTATAGTAAATTTTGAAGTCAGGTAGCATCAGGACTCCAACTTTGTTCTTCTCCTTCAATATTGTGTTGGCTATTCTAGTCTTTTGCCTCTCCATATAAACTTTAGAATAAGTTTGTTGATATCCACAAAATAAGTTTCTGGGATTTTGAATGGATTGCATTGAATCTATAGATCAAGTTAGGAAGAACTAACATCTTGACAATATTGAGTCTTCCTATCCATGAACATGGTATATCAATCCATTTATTTAACTCTTTGATTTCATTCATCAGAGTATTGTAGTTTTCCTTATAAAGACCTTGTATATATTTCTTGTTACATTTACACCTAAGTATTTCATTTTGGGGAGTACTAACATAAATGGTATTATTTTTTAATTTCAAACTCCACTTGTTTATTGTTGATACATAAGAAAGCAATTGACTTTTATATATTAACCTTGTATCCTGCAACCTTGCTATAATCACTTCTTAGTTCCAAGAAGTGGTTTTTTTTGGTCAGTTCTTTCATATTTTCTACACAGGCAATCATGTCATTTGAAAACAAAGATAATTTTATTTCTTCTTTCCCAACCTGCATGCTTCCTATTTTCTCTTCTTGCCTTATTGCATTAGTTAGGACTTCCAGTATGATATTTAAAAGGAGTGATGATAGGCAGCATCCTTCCCTTGATCTGATCTTAGTGGGAAAGCTTTGAGTTACTTACCATTAAGTATGATGTTAATTGTAGGTTTTTTGTAGATAGTCTTTATCAAGCTGAGAAAGTTCCTCTCTATCCTAGTTTAATGAGAGTTTTTGTTATGAATAGGTGTTGGATTTTGTCAAATGCTTCATCTGCATCTATTGACGTGATCATGTGACTTTTCATTTTTAGCCTGTTGATGTGACGGCTTAGATTAATAGATTTTTGAATATTCAATTAGCGTTACATACCTGGGATAAATCACACTTGGTCATGGGGTATAATACTTTTTATACTTTTTGGATTTGATTTGCTACTATTTTATTGAGGATTTTTGAGTCTATATTCAGGAAACATATTGGTTTTCTTTTCTTATAATGTCTTTGCCTCGTTTTGGTATTAGGGTAGTACTAGCCTCATAAAATTAGTTAGGAAACAAATATAATAGTGGATTCATCTATTTCTCCTTGCAGTTCTATCAATTTTTGCCTCACATAGTTTAATGCTCTGTTGTTAGGTACATACACAATAAGAATTGTTATATATTCTTGGAGAATTGACCCCTTCATCATTACATAATATCTTTCTTTGTCCCTATTAAATTTCCTTACTTTGAGGTGTGCTTTGTCTGAAATTAATACGACCACTCCTGCTTTCTTTTGATTAATGCTAGCATGGTATATCTTACTCCATCCATTTACTTTTAATCTATATATGTCTTTATATTTAGAGGTTCTCGTAGACAACATATAGTTGGGTCATGTTTTTTGATCTGCTCTGACAATCTCTGTCTTTTATTTATTTAAATTGTTTTATTGAGGTCATATTGGTTTATAACTGTGAAAATATCAGGTGTACATTATTATATAATCAGTTTTTGTATAGACCACATCATGTTCACCACAAATAGTCTAGTTTTTAGCCATCACCATATATATGTGCCCTCTTACCCCTTTTTCCCTCCCTCTTTCCCCTCCGGTAACCACTAATCTGTTCTCCTTATCTGTTTGCTTGTTTATCATCTATATATGAGTGAAATTACATGGTGTATTTATCTCTCTCTCACTTTCAACCAGTATAATACCTTTAAGTTTCATCCATATTGTAGTGAATGGCACAGTTTTGCCTTTTTATACAGCTGAGGAGTATTCCATTGTATATATATACCACATTGTCTTTATCCATCCATCTCTTGCTGGGCACTTGGGTTGCTTGAACGTCTTGGCTATTGTGAAAAATGCTGAAATGAACAAAGGGGTGCATAAATCTTTTTGAATTATTGATTTCATGTTCTTTGGATAAATACCCAGTAGTGGAATAGCTGCATCATATCGTATTTTGATTTTCAATTTTTGAGAAATCTCCATACTTTTTTCCATAGTGGCTGCACCAGTTTACATTCCCATCAGCAGTGCATGAGGGTCCCTTTTTCTCCAAATCCTCTCTAACACTTATTATTTCTTGTCTTGTTAATTACAGCCATTCTGATTGAGTGTAAGGTGATATCTGATTGTAGTTTTAATTTGCATTTCCCTAGTAATTAGTGATGTTGAACATCTTTCACATGCCTGTTGGCCACTTGTATATCTTCTTCGAGAAAATGTCTGTTCCTATCCTCTGCTCATTTTTTGATTTGGTTGTTCATTTTCTTCTTGTTGAGTTGAATGAGTTCTTTACATACTTTGGAAATTAATCCCTTGTCAGATATAGGATTTTCAAATATTTTCTCCCAGTTTGTGAGTTGTCTGTTCATTTTGTTGATGGTTTCCTTTACCATACAGAAGCTTTTTAGTCTGAGGTAGCCCGATTTGTTTATTTTTTATTTTGTTTCTCTTGCCTGAGTAGACATGGTATTTGAAAAGATTCTGCTAAGACTGATTCAAAGAGTATACTGACTATATTTTCTTCCAGGAGTTTTATAGTTTCAGGTCTTACATTCAAGTCTTTGATCCATTTTGAGTGAACTTTCATGTATGGTGTGGGATAATGGTGTCCTTTTGTTCTTTTACACATGGCTGTCCAGTTTTCCCAAACCATTTACAATCTCTGTCTTTTAATCAGTGCATTTAGATCATTAACATTCAAAGCCATTATTGATACAGTTGGAATAATATCTACTGTATCTGTTATTGTTTTCTATTTGTTGCCCTTATTCATTATTCTTATTTTTGTCTCATTCTTTTTCCGTCTTCTGTACTTTTTTTTGTTGAAGTATAGTTGAAATACAATATGATATTAGTTTCAAGTATATAACATAATGACTCAACATTTATACATTACAAAATGACGACCACGGTCAGTATAGTAACCATCTATCATGATACAAAATTATTACAATATTATCAATTATATTCTCTATGCTGTACATTACATACCTGTGACTTATTTATTTTATAACTGGAAGTTTGTACCTCTTAATCCCTTTCGCCTATTTTGCCCATCCTCCCAACTCCCTCCTTTTTGGCAACCACCAGTTTGTTCTTTGTAGCTATGAGTTTGTTTCTTTTTGTTTTGCTTTTTAGATATCACGTATAGGTAAAATCATATGTTATTTGTGTTTCTCTGTCTAGCTTATTTCACTTAGCATAATATCCTCTAGGTCCATCCATGTTATCCCAAATGGTATGATTTTATTCTTTTTTATGGCTGAGTAATATTGCATTGTATATATATATACCACATCTTCTTTATCCTTTCAGCTATGGATGGACACTTAGGTTACTTCCAAATCTTGGCTACTTGGCTATTGTAAATAATGCTGCAATGAACATAGGGTTGCAATATCTTTCTGAATTAGTGTTTTTGTTTTCTTTGCATAAATACCCATAAGTGGAATTGCTAGATCATATGGTAGTTATATTTTTATTTTTTTGAGAAAATTCCATACTGTTTTCCATATCAGCTGCACCATTTTACATTCCCACCAACAATGTATGAGGGTTTCCTTTTCTCCACATGCTCACCAACACTTGTTATTTCTCGTCTTTTTGCTAATAGCCATTCTGAGAGGTGTGAAGTGATATCTCATTGTGGTTTTTATTTGCATTCCCCTGATGATTAGTGATGCTTATAATATTTTCATGTGTCTGTTGATCATCTAAATGTCTTCTTTGGAAAATGACTATTCAGGTCCTCTGCCCATTTTTTTAAACTTTTTTTTAAGCTGAGGACGATTAGCCCTGAGCTAACATCTGTGCCAATCCTCCTCCATTTTATATGTGGGTTGCCACCACAGCCTGGTTGATGAGTGGTGCAGGTCCGTGCCTGGGATCTGAACCTGTGAACCTGGTTGCCGAAGCAGAGTGCACCAAACTTAATCACTACACCACAGGGCTGGCCCTCTTCTGCCCATTTTTTAATTAGATTGCTAATTTTTTGATATTGAGTTGTATGAGTTCTTTATATATTTTGGATATTAACCCCTTATCATATATATCATTCGCAAATATCTTCACCCATTCAGTAGGTTGCCTTTTCATTTTGTTGAAGGTTTCCTTCAATGTGCAAAAGCTTTTTAGTTTGATGCAGACCCATTTGTTTATTTTTGCTTTTGCTGCCTTTGCCTGAGGAAACAGATCCAAAAAAATATTACTAAGATCAATTTCAAAGAACTGACCTCTATGTTTTCTTCTAGGATGTTTATAGTTTCAGATCTTATATTTAAGTCTTTAACCCATTCTTAGATATGGTATAAAAAGGGGTCTAGTTTCATTCTTTTGCATGTAGCTGTCAAGTTTTCCCAACACCACTTATTGAAGAGACTCTTTTCCCCATTGTGTACTCTTGCCTCCTTCATCAGAGATTAATTGAATATATAAGTGTAGGTGTATTTCTGTGCTCTCTATTCTCTTCCATTGACCTACGTGTCTGTTTTTGTGCCAGTACCATACTATTTTGATTACTATAGCTTCGTAGTACAGTTTGAGGTCAGGAAGCATGACACCTCCAGCTTTGTTCTTTCCCAGGATTCCCTTGGCTATTTGGAGTCTTTTATGGTTCTACACAAATTTAAAGTTTATTTGTTTTAGTTCTGTGAAAAATGCTATTGAGATTGCAATGAATCTATAGATTGCTTTGGGTAACATGGCCATTAACAATAATAATTCATCCAATCCATGAGCATGGCATATCTTTCCATTTATTTGTGTTGCCTGCAATTTCTTTCATCAATGTTTTATAGTTTTCAGAGTACAGATCTTTCATTTCCTTGGATAAATTTATTCTTAAGTATTTTATTCTTTTTGATGCAATTGTAAATGCGCTTGTTTCCTTAATTTCTCTTTCTGGTTGTTTGTTATTAGTGTATAGAAATGCTACAGATTTCTGTATATTGATTTTGCATCTTGCAACTTTACTGAACTCATTTATTGGTTCTTATATTGTTTTTGTGAAGTATTTCGAGTTTTCTGTACACGTATCATGACATCTGCAAAGAGTGAGAATTTTAATTCTTCCTTTCCAATTTGGATGCATTTTACTTTTTTTGCTTGTCTGATTTCTATGGATAGGACTTCTTATACTATACTGAATAAAAGAGGTGAGGATGGGCATCCTTGTCTTTTTCCTAATCTTTGAGGAAAAACCTTTAGTTTTTCACCATTGAATATGATGTTAGCTGTGGGTTCATCATATATGCTCTTTATTATGTTGGGGTACATCCTTCTATACACACTTTGAGAGTTTTTATCATAAATGCATGTTGGATTTTGTCAAATGCTTTTTCTACATCTATTGAGGTGATTGAGCGTATGATTTTTATCCTTCATTTGTTAATGTGGTGCATCACGTTGATTGATTTGCAGACATTAAACCATCCTGGCATCCTGGGAGAAATCTCACTTGATCATAGCATATGATGCTTTTAAGATATTGCTGAATTTGGTATGCTAATATTTTGCTGAAGATTTTTGCATCTATGTTCATCAGAGATGTTGGCCTGTAATTTTCTTTTTTTCTAGGGTCTTTGTCTGGTTTTTCAGCGTAATGCATTAGTCTGCATTAGAAAATTTTCCATTGTGATCCAACCTAACTTGACATTTATCTCTAACTTCACACTGTAAGCCAGCAGCAATAAAATAATCATGTTTTTGCTGAGTTTGTTTAGACTTCATCCAAATTTAATATTCCACATTTCTATAGACTATTGGATTGAGTGACTTAGGAGACTTTCTAGCCTTCATAGCTGGCCTCATAGAATGAGTTTGGAAGTGTTCCTTCCTCTTCAATTTTTTTGAATAGTTTGAGGATAAGTATTAACTCTTATTTCAATATTTGGTAGAATTCACCTGTGAAACCATCTGGTCCTAGACTTTTGTTTATTGGAAGTTCTTTGATTATTGATTCAATTTCATTGCTAGTTATTGTTCTGTTCAGATTTTCTGTTTCTTCCTGATTCAGTCTTGGAAGATTGTATGTTTCTAGGAATTTACAATTTTTTCTAGGTTGTCCAAATTGTTGGTGTATAATTGTTTGTAGTAATCTCTTATGATCCTTTGTATTTCTGTGGTGTTGGCTGTAACAGCTCTTTCATTTCTGAGTTTATTTATTTGGGCCCTCTCTTTTTTCTTCATTGATGAGTCTAGCTAAAGCTTTATCAATTTTCTGTATCTTTTCAAAGAACCAGCTCTTAGTTTCATTGATCTTTTCTATTGCCTTTTAGTCTTTACTTTATTTATATTCTGATCTTTATTATTTTCTCCCTACAACTAACTGTGGGCTTTGTTTGTTCTTCTTTTTCTAGTTTATTTAGCTGTAAGGTTAGAGCTACAGCTCTGTTTATCTGAGATTTTTCTTGTTTCCTGAGGTGGGCCTGTATCACTAAAAAGTTCCCTTTTAAAAATGCGTTTGCTGTGTCCCATAGATTTTGCAATGTTGTATTTCCATTTTCATTTGTTTCAAGATATTTTTTAATTTCTTCTTTGATTTCTTTGTTAACTCATTGGTTGTTTAATAGCATGTTCTTTAGCCTCCACATGTTTGTGTTTTTTTCATTTTCTTTTTTTTAAGATTGGCACGTGAGCTAACAACTATTGCCAATCTTCTTTTTTTTTTCCTGCTTTTTCTCCCCAAATTCCCTCAGCAGATAGTTCTATATTTTAGTTGTGGGTCCCTCCAGTTCTGGCATGTGGGTCACTACCTCAGTATGGCCCAATGAGTGATGCCATGTCCACACCCAGGATCCAAACCGGTGAAACCCTGGGCTGCTGAAGCAGAGCACATGAACTTAACCACTCGGCCACATGGCTGGTCCCTCAAGTTTTGTTCCTGTAACTGATTTCTAGTGTCATACTGTTGTGGTATGAAAAGATGCTTGATATGATTTCAATCTTCTTAAATTTACTGAGACTTTTTTGTGCCCTAACATGTGACCTATTCTGTTCCATGTGCACATGAAAAGAATGTGTATTCTGCTGTTTTTGGATAAAATATTCTGTATATATCTATTAGTCCATCTAATGAGTCATTTAAGGCCAACGTTTCCCTGTTGATTTTCTGTCTGGATGATCTATTCATTGATGTAAGCAGGGTGTTAAAGTCCCCTACTGTTATCGTATTATTGTCAGTTTCTCCCTTTATGTGTGTTAATATTTGCTTTATGTATTGAGGTGCTCTTATGTTGAGTTCATAGATATTTACAACTGTTACATCCTCTTGTTGGATTGATATATGTAATACCCTCTTTGTCTCTTCTCACTGTCTTTGTTTTAAAGTCTATTTTGTCTGATATAAGTATTGCTACCCCAGCCTTCTTTTCATTTCCATTTGCGTAGAATATCTTTTCCCATCCCTTCACTTTCAGTCTGTGTGTTGATAGATATGAAGTGAGTCTCTTGTAGGCAGCATATATATGGGTCTTTTTTAAATCCATTCAGCCACCTTATGTCTTTTGATTGGAACATTGAGTCCATTTGTATTTAATTATTGATAGGTATGTATTTATTACCATTGTTTTAATTGCTTTCTGGCTGTTTTGTAGTTCTCTGTTTCTTTCTCCTTTTCTTGTTCTCTTCCCTTGTTATCTGGTGCCTTTTTTTAGTGCTATGCTTGTATTCCCTTTTCTTTATTTTTTTGTATCTATTATAGGTTTTTGGTTTGTGGTTACCATGAGGTTCATGTATAACAACCTATGTACATAGAAGTCTATTTTAAGTTGATGGCTGCTTAAGTTTGAATACTTTCTAAAAGCACTATACTTTTACTTCCTCCCTCTACTTTTAATGTTTCTGACATCATATTTTACATCTTTTTATTTTGTGTATTCCTTAACTAATTATTGTAGATATAGATGATTTTACTACTTTTGTCTTTTAACCTTCAAACTAGTCATATGTATGGCTGATTGACCACTTTTACTATATTTGCCATTACCAGTGATGTTTTTTCCTTCATTATTTTCTTATTTCTAGTTATGACCTTTTCTTTTCTGTTTAAATAAGTCCCTTTAATATTTCTTGTAAGGCTAATTTAGTGGTGATGAATAATTTTAGCTTTTTCCTATCTGGGAAATTCTTTATCACTCCTTCAATTCTGAACGATAACCTTGCTGGGTATTCTTGGTTGTAAGTTTTTTCCTTTCAGCACTTTGAATATATTGTGCTACTCCCTTCTGACCTGTAAGATTTCTGCTGAAAAATCAGCTGATAGTATTACGGGGGTTCCCTTGTTATTTTAGTTAGTTTAGTTTTTTAGTTAGGAAAACAATTAGCTGTTTTTCTCTTGCTGCTTTTAAGACTCTTTATCTTTAAATTTTGACATTTTAATTATAATGTGTCTGGGTGTGGGCCTCTTTGGGTTCATCTTATTTGGTATTCTCTGTGCTTCCTGACTTGGATGCCTGTTTCCTTTGCCAGCATGGGGAAGTCCTCAGTCATTATTTCTTCAAATAGGTTTTCTCTTCCTTTCTCTCTCTCTCTTCTCCTTCTGGGACCTGTATAATGCAAATGTAATTATGCTTGATGTTGTTCCAGAGGTCCTGTAAGTGATTCTCATTTTTTACTCTTTTTCCTTTTGCTGTTCCACTTGGGTGATTTCCACTACCTCTTCTTCCAGATTGCTGATCCATTCCTCTGTATAATCTAATCTGCTGTTGATTCCCTCTAGTGTGTTTTTCATTTCGGTTATTGTATTCTTCAGCTCTGATTGGTTGTTTTTTATATTTTCTACCTCTTTGTTGAAGTTCTCACTGTGTTCATCCATTCTTCTCCTGAGTTCAGTGAGCATATTCATGACCATTACTTTGAACTCTTTGTCTCGTAGAGTGCTTAACTCTGTTTCACTTAGTTCTTTTTTCTGAGGTTTTGTCTTGTTCTTTCATTTGGAACATATTCCCTTGTCTCCTCATTTTGCCTAACTCTCTGTATTTCTATGTATTAGGTAGATCAGCTTTGTTTCTTGGTCCTGAAGTGGTAGCCTTATGTTGAAGGTGCCAGTGGGACTCAGTGGCATAATTCTGTCTGATCACCAGAGTCAGGTGCTCCTGGTGTGTCCCCTACTTGGTTGTGTGTGCCCTCCTGTTGTGACTGGGCCACAATTGCTGTGGGTGCACTGGTGTGTGGGGCTGGCACCCAGAGTGGGAGCTGGCCAGGGCTGGTGGGGTAGAGTTGGGGCCACTTTGCAGGGGCACTAGGCAGAGCAGGCACACAAGGGAATGCCAGGGTGGGGCAAGTGGTACTAGTAAGGTAGATGGAGAGTGTCAGAAATGGTGCTTGCCAGGGTCAGGCCAGCTAGAAAGGAGAGTTAAAAAAAAATGGTGCCTGCCAGAGCTTCAGTCCCCGGAGAATGTTGCAAAAAACCTCTACCCCTTTGGCATATGCGCAAAAATTAGTCAATGAATCACCTTCACATATAACTCAGGCACTTTTTAAACTGCTGCCTCTGTGCTGTGACAGAGAGAGTGAGTTTGTGCATGCGCCTTTTAAGATAAGAGTCTTGGTTTCTTATAGCCCTCCAGCTCTCTTCAATGTAAGCCCCACTGGTTTTCAAAGCCAGACATTATGGGGGCTTGTCTTCCTGTGCAAGATCCCCTGGGCTGAGGAGGCTGATGTGGGGCTCAGGCCCCTCACTTGTCCAGGAGGACCTCTACGGTTGTGATATCCCTCCTTTTTTGGGTCACTGCACTGGGTTTGAGTCCTAACTAGACCATTTTTCCACCCCTTTTACCCATCTCATTGTGGCTTTTTATTTATATTATTAGTTTGGAAAATCTGTTCTGCTAGTATTCAGATCATCCTCAGTAATAGTTCTATATGTAGTTGTAGTCTGGTATGTCCGTGGGAGAAGGTGAGCAAAGGATCTTCCTACTCTGCTATCTTGATCCAAGCTCTCAATCTGACTTTTGTAGTTTTAATTGAGCATTTTATATGATTCCATTTTCTCCCCTTTCATAGCATATCTGTTATACTTCTTCTTTTACTTTTTGTAGTGGTTGCTGTAGAGTTTGCAATGTATGTTTACAGCTAATCCAAGTCCACTTTCAAATAACACTATGCCACTTCATGGGTCATGTGAATACTTTACAATAACAAAAAATCTTAATTCCTCCCTCCCATCCCTTGTATAATTGCTGCCATTCACTTCACTTATACATAAGTATACATAAGCATAGATATGTTAGCATATACAAGCAAAATAAGCTATATGCGTAACCATGGATAATTGAGTACATTGTTAGTATTATTTTGAAGAAACTGTTATCTGTTAGATCACTTAGGAATATGAAAATTAAAAGTTTTTATTTTACCCTCTTATTTCTTCCTCAGCGCTCTTCTTAACTTTACGTAGATCTAAATTTCTGACCTATGTTATTTTCCTTCTCTCTAAAAAACTTCTTTTAATATTTTTTGCAAGGCAGACCTACTAGCAACAAATTCCACCCAATTCTTGCCCATCTAAGAAAGTCCTTCATTTTTGAAGGATAATTTTACAGGGTACAGAATTCCATGTTGGTGGTGTTTTTCTCTCAACACTAAACATTTTACTCCATTCTTCTTGCATGGATTCTGATAAGTCAAAGGCAATTCTTTCCTTTATTCCTCTATAGGCAAGGTGTTTTTCCATCTAGGTTCTTTCAAAATTTTTTCTTTATCTTTGGTTTTCTGTAGTTTGAAGATGACATGCCTAGGTGTAGTTATTTGGAGTTTATTCTGCTTGGTGTTCTCTGAACTTCCTGGATATGTGGTGTGGTGTCTAAGATTAATTTGGGGAAATTCTGTCATTACTGTTTCAAATATTTCTTCTGTTCTTTTCTCTCTTTCTTCTCCTTCTGGTACTCCCAATACACCTATGTTCCTCCTCTACCGTTGTCCCACAGTCCCTGGATATTTTGTTCTTTTTTTTTCAGTTTTTGTTCTCTTTGCTTTTCAGTTTTCAAGGCTTCTGTTGATATATCTTCTAGCTCAGAGATTCTTTCCTCAGCCACGTCCAATCTACTAATAATCCCATCAAAGACATTCTTCATTTCTGTTACAGTGTTTTGTATCTCTAGCATTTCTTTTTGGTTCTTTCTTAGGATTTTCATCTCTCTGCTTACACTGCCCATCTCTTTTTGCATGCTGCCTACTATATCCATCAGAGCCCTTAGCATATTGATCATACTTGTTTTAAATCCCAGTCTAATAATTCCAGCATCCCTGCCATGTCTGATTCTGATGCTTGCTTTATCTCTTCAACTTGTGTTTCTTGCCTTTTGGTATACCTTGAAATTTTTTTCTGCATAGGCAGACATGACATGTTGGGTAAAAGCAACTACTGTAAATAGACCTTTAGTAATATGGGGATAAAGTATGTGTTGAGGGGGAAGTGTTCTATAGTCCTGTGATTAGATCTCAGTCTCTTAGTGAGCCTATGTCTCTGGACTGTGAGCTTACAAATGGTTCTCAATTTTTTTCTCTCTGCTTAGGTGGGACAGGATGGCCAGAGTAGACTAGAGTTGGGTATTTTCCTTCCCTACGTCAGGTAGGCTCTAATAATACCCCAGCCAGTTAGGCTCTGGTTAACTAGTTTCCCTTGAAGGCAGGGCTTGTTAAGAAAAGAGTACTCTGGCATATTTCAAAATTGTTTCTCAGATATATACTGTGGGAATCTGGTCAAGCTCCTGGAGATAAATATCACAATACAGAGGTGGTCGCTCTATGACTGGATCTTCCTGGAGTTTTTAACACTCAGAATCATCTTCACTGAGCCTCTAGCCATCTGTGAATTACAGTTCATTTTTCCTACCTGGCCCTGGTTCCCACATTAGTTTCTGCTCAAGAGTCTCTGCTCTGGTAAGCTGTGACTCCCTGTATACATGTGTGTCTCTCTCAATCTTGGGGGCAGCAGTTTGCCCTGGGTCCTCCTCTCTCTTATTGATCCAAGAAGAGTTGTTGATTTTTTTAGTCCATTTAGCTTTTTTACCTGTTACGATGGACTTGTGACTTCCAAGCTCCATACATGTGGAAGCAGAAACCAGAATTCCTCATTTATTATTTTCTAATCAAGAAACTGGCTGTAGTATCTATCTTAATCCTAAGCAATACAGAGTTCACTAAATATAATAGAAATCAACATCTCAGAAACTTAAGATATAAATTGAGGAACTAGTTTTGTGGGTAGAATTTGAACACTAATAAGCAACACATAATGGATATCTGTTTTTTAATCTTCTCAGTGTCCATTAGCTGTTCTTCTGTTTTGTAGTTTTACTTGGGGGAGTTACTCCTCCCCCAATGGATATAGCCTCTGTGCAATGCCCAAGTAAAGCTCTCTGACCTCCCATGGCAAAGTATTGGACACATGACTCAAGCTAAACCAATCAAGTGATGTCTTCCTGGAATTTGAATTCAAAGCACGAGAACAAAAGGTCTTAAGGTGATACTAGCTTATCTATCCCCCAGAAGCAAGTAGAGATTGTCCTTTATTTTTTACTCCTTAGATCTCTGAAGCAGCTTAGATTTGAGTTCTGTCTGAAATCTGATACTTTAGTTATCTTTCCTATATCTTTCTTTTAAATTTCCTTCTTTCTTTGGTTAGCCACGATGAGTTTTCTGGTGCTTATAAACACAGGATCCTAATAAATGAATCCAAATATACAATATGTCACCTTAAAATGCAAATAGCTTACAGCAATATAAAATATGGTCTACCTTTGGTGCCTACGAGTAACTATATGTGAAATATACATAAAATTTCAATGGTTAAATTAATTCCAAACCTAAAATCAAATCAGAAAGTCTGCATCACTTACATTTTTTTCTGTCCATCCATTCCTCTATCTCTGAAAGGTTTATTATTTGTCTTGTCCTCCAGAGACCAAGTCGATATCTAATACGATGAATTAGTCTGCAGTACATGTTTATAACTGCTCTCAAATTTGGCCCATGATACAAAGCCTATAAAATAGCAATATAGACAGTAAAGTTCCTTATATATTTCTGCTATTTACATTTAATCTGATTTTGCCCCTTTCATTTCATCTGTCTCACCCAGTTTCTTAGATTATGGATGTATTTATTAATATTTATTGCATAGGTGGGTTAAATACATGCATTGTGGAGTGAGATAATCTCCCTGAAATTCAGAGAGCTTCATTATGAGTTGCTTTGTCTCAGACATTCATACTTCCCATAGAATAGATGTTTCAATGATGGCTACTGTCACAGAAGTTTCCTGGGTTGGTATCCAGATTTCTACAATATGTAGCCCACCCAGCCAGAAAAAAATAAAAGTTTTATTAAAGCATTATTCTGTTATGGATGATTCTTGACCAAGCTATCCACTCTGAGTCCTCAAATCCTTGTATTTCCTCTGAAAATTGTATATTCACGTCTTTTACCTATTTTTCACTGGACTTTTTCAGGTTTTTCTTGTTGATTTCTAAAAACTCTGAATATTAAAGAAATTAACACTTTTCAGCATGTGTGCAAATTTTGTTTTACCAGTTTACCTTTTAACTGTGACTATATTTTTCTGCATATGAATTTTCTACATTCTACTACAATACACTTTTAAAAATTAGAGTATACAAATTCATCTATTTCAGTTTTTTCTTTTCTAAATAGCCAGTTCCATTTTATTTATTGATTAGATTATTTTTACTTTTTTACATTTTGTAGCTCATTAATTTCTCTACGTATCTTTATTAATCCTTTTTTTTGGGGGGGGGGGTATTTTCCCATTCTCAACTTCTTGAATTAAAGACTCGATTTATCCATTTTCATTATTTTTTCTTTTTTGGAATGTATTTAAGTTCATGAATTTTCCTCTGAGTCAGTTTTCCTTTGATGTGCTTTGCATACCATTTTACAAGTGATAAAACTGAAGCATAATATCTTTAAGTAGCTTTCCCAAGGTCCCATAGCTATTAAGTTGCAGAATTGATTTTAAAACCAAAACAGGGACACTCCAGAGCCTAAACTTTTAATTATACACTATATTCCTCTTAATTTCCTTGAATTCAGTATTTTTCATCCATTCTGTGAATTTTTGTTTTGGTTTTGTTCCTAGTACATTTATTTTTATTATAGTTATGATTGTTCTTGCTCTTGTAATTTATTTTCTGTTTTGTGGGGTTCTTTAAAGGTTGTTTTTATCATTTTATTCACTTAATTTTGTGGTCCTTCTCTGCAATTTTTAAACACCATGTTCAAGACTATATTTCTTAATTTATCAATATTATCAATTAAGTAATATTTCTTGATTTGCCTGAATGAAAAAAATAAACTAGCGTTATTTCACTATTCTCCTTTCTCCTTCCATCTGAATTTTATAAAAATTTAAGCAGATTCTGAATGTTTGCTAATATTTTTCAACATTTAATAACATTTTCCAATGTACATTTTTAATATGCCTTTTGTTCAGTAGGTTCTTGCTAGGTTTTTTTTCTTTTTTGGCCTTTTGCTTTTGGGGATTTTTTAATAATAAACCAGTCTCTTTTGGAGCACTCCCCACCATATGAATTTTAGTGGGAGGCAGAACTCATCTTCTACAATTTGAAGCCACAAAACAGATTCTCATGACTCCAAGCCTCCTCTGTTGCTAGGATGCAGACACATGACAAAGTTTCATCCATTATCTGTACCAGCCCCAGGTTTTTGAATCAAAACTAATAATGCTTCTAAAAGTGAAACAGTAGGGAAACTATTTGTGTGGTAGAGTAACCGTGGCAGCAATATCCATTTTTCAAGGGCAGCATTTGTGGAGGCAGGAAACCCAGGATTCAGTATCTGCATCAGACTCTTTCTGTGCAGGATTTGGCTGGAGTCCTGAGAACTATCTAGTCTTCATCATTCCTTCATGTTTCTGAGCTTAGACTTCTGTCCAATATTTTACTCAATATCTTTCTGCTTAAATCTGTCAGTAGGTTTCTTTTGCTTATAATTAAGAATCAAGCAATGTTTTAATTGTATCCTTGGAACATGAGAATAAAGATCCCTGCTTGGAGTGTGCTGCTCAGATGGATGATGGCATCTGCTAAGAAAGCAGAGGCATTGGACAGCCATCAAATCCAATTTGAGTGTCTTTCCCTCTGAACGTAATAAATCCCTTTTTTGAGGACACAACCCGTCTTACGAGTAAACCCTTCTCAGATCTAAGGCGTTCAAAAGGTTGCCTGGGAGGTTTTCACAGTTAAGAAGCTGGGTCAGAGAAAATGACAATGGTCCATCTGTGTGATTCTTATTATAGCATACCTCTCTGCCAGTCTTCCACATAGAAATATGCCTCAGCTACGGTGCTATGTACATTTCAGTATGTAAATCTTTCACCATAATTCTAAACATTTCTTGAGATAGAATTTATCAGAAAAATGTACAAATTCATATTTACAACAGCAGTACGGGAATATAAAAGACTCACTGAAAATTAGTGATGATATTTTTCCAATCCATGTTGACTTAAAGGGTAAATGTATCATATGTATCACACATCAACATTTTTTAAATTTTCAGAATGCATTTTCAGTATGTCTTTTGTTTGATATCACCATATCTTTTTTAAAAAGTAATGAATTAATTGCTTGTTTGAAGAATCCTGCTACCATTTGACACTTAGCGAAAATTAGTTTCTTTGATTACTAGCGAGAGTAGCTTCTTTTCATGTTTACTAGCCATTTATCTCTCTTTCTGTGAAGTACCAGTTCATGTCCTCTACCTTTTTCTCTATGATTATTTTAGTGCTTCTTATCAGTTTATACAAGATCTTTACATGTTGAGTATTTTTAACCTTTGTGCAATATTTCAGCAAATGTTTTTCCACAGTTTAACTTTCTAACTTTTAAAAAATGATGTTATAAACCTATAAACAAAATTTTGACCACATTTATTGATTGAAGTCAAACTTGTCTAAACACTTACATAGGACACTATCCAAAAGAGTATCTATTCAGAAATCTTACAAAAACAAAAAGGAAAAAGATTTTAAGTGACTAAGCCTATACAATAAAGTTGAACATTCTGAAAAGTCATCTTAGGTGCACACACAGAAACACACAAATATACAAGCCACAAATAACATTAAGTGTGATTTTTCTATTCACTTCCCCATCCACTAAGGAATTAGTTAAGCCCCTAGCCACACACATGTAGTTAAAGGACACCTCTCTCTTGGGTTTGGTTCTTCTCTTTTTCAGGCCTCTTCTCTGTGTCTCCTGCTGTTGTCCCCTATTCTGATCTAAGTCAGAATGATTATTTTTATTATTACCTGAAGCACATGTTCAATCATTCTATCTCTAATTGCTTAGTATAGAGACTGTAAGTAACTACTCTTGGTCAACTGTATCACTAAATCTTGTTTTTCTCTCATACACCTCTGCTAAACATTAGTAGTAGCTCCTGATTGCCAGAGTTGATGCCTCTCTATATGAATGCAGCTTTGGCTCTCCACATCATCTCCCTTATGTAGGCACACTCTGATTGGCTCTGCAGTATCAGAAGGGAGTTTTATCTAGCTTCGGTTTTTGGAAGGACACTCCAATGTCCATGCTGAGCCTGATCTGAGAAAAAACTCAATTTTTAAATAATTATCAGATATTGTTGCTACTAGAATGGCCTAATATTTTAAAGTGTCTGGAGCTAGACAGACTTAGGTTTGATCTTAAAATCTGAATATGCCACTGGAGAGGTGTGTAGCTTTAAACAAGCTATGTTACCTCTCTATGCCTTACTTTTCATAATTACTAAAGATAATTATACAACCTAGAGGAATGGTGCCACTCCAATTCTTCATCACCAACCTCAACTGGGTTCTCAAAGTGGCTTGGAAATTCACTTGTAGTTCTAGGCACCTCTCTTTCTGCCATTTATGTAGAAACTCAGTCTCCTCAAGCATTCAAACTCACCATCTAAATGCTCACTCTCAGCAAATGACCTTGTCCCCTACTTCACCGAGAGGAAGAAGAAATTCTTAGATTATTGCTATCTCAACTTCTTATCACCAAATCTAAAGAGTCAACTGCATCTTCAACCTTCCTTGCTCTTACAACAGAAAAATATGCCACCTCTTACCTAAGGCTAATCTGTCATGTGTCTTATAAACCCACCCCCTCCATACTTCTTAGCCTTGTAATATGGATTATCCTCATCTCTCTTGTATCATCAACCTTTCCCTCCTATTGGCTTTCTGCAATGAGCACTTAAATATACTTAAGTATTTTCCACCTTAAACTATCCTTCCATAAACCTCACAGTGTCTCATTTTTATCTATTGCAGACGTTTTCACTTCCTTGCTTTCAACACATCACTCTACTGAAACTTACCAAGGTCATCCATGAGCTCATTGTTGCAAAAGACAAAAAATCCTGCATTAGACTCCATTCTTAGCAGTATTAGAGACTACTGACCTAACCCTCTTTTTCATACTGTCTCTGAACTTCCTTGATATAGCATATTCTGGTTTTCTTCTTACCTCTCTGGCTATTGCTTCATTGTTTGTGGAATCATCATCTTCTGCCTTCCCCTTGAACATTGGTCTTTCTCACTCTTACCTTTACATGCTTCTCTCCTTACTCTATATACTCTCCTTAGCAATGACATCAACTCCTTTGGCTCCAATTAGTATCCCTAATAATGATTCTCAAATCTATGGATGGAGGCAGAGTACAGGAGGGCATCCTTGGTTAGAGAGCTGAACCAAAATATTTAGAGAAGAGCTTTCAAATTTCACATCCTCTGACCCCAATATGCTATTTATATATCATTCATCATGTTAAAAATAACTTACTTAAAACCTGTATTAGGTTCCCAATATGTGTCAGGAATATTCTAGACCTTGTGAATGGATTACTGAACAAAAAAGACAAAATTCCTCTCTCAGGGAGTTACAGTCTAATGGAAGGAACAATAATCCAATAAACAAATATGTGTGTGTTAGGGGGCAATAAGTGGTATGAAGAACAATAAGGTGTTTTAAATGGAAAAGGGAATGACCAGAGTGGGTGTTATTTTTTATAGGGTAGTATGAGGCAGGCTATTTGATGATGTAACAATGAACAGAGACCCGAACGAAATAAGAGAGCTATGACGTAAAGAGCTTTCTCAGAGATACAATGAGAATCATTGCTAAGTTGAGTTACTTTTATGGGTGTGAGGGTTTTATATTCTTCCTCAGGTGTGTAAAGGTAGAAAGGAATTTAAGAACAACTGATGAATCCTAATTGTTTCCTTATGGTCCAATTTTCCTTCTGAACTTTGGACCCATATACCCAGCTGCCTCCCAGATATTTCAAAGATTTCCCACAGGCACTTCAAACTCACAGTGTCGAAAATTGGACTCTATCTCCTTTTCTTCCCCACCACCGCTCTTCCTTTTAAGCTCTGTATTTCACAACCATCCATCAGGTTGCCCAAGACAAAAATCAAGGAATCATTCTTGACTCCTCCCTCTCCCTTAGATCCAAATCCAGTCAAATCTAATGTCCTATTTATGGTCTATCTCTCCAGCCCGAACTCAAGCCACCATGATCATGCACTGGATTATTGAAAAAGCATATTAATTGTTCTCCCTCTAATTTTGTCTTCCTTTTCCTCAAATTCATTGCCCAGAGTCAATAATTATTCTAAAATACAAATTATTCACGTCACTGATTTGCTTTAAAGTCATCTGTTCCATGCATGAAGTGCAAAGTATAAACTCCTTAGCATAGTTTTTAATAACATTCTTAATCTGACTCCTGGCTTCAGCTTCCTCTACTGCCACTGTCCTCTCAACCATCCTCCTGCCCCTTAAATATTCTATCTCATCTAAAGCCATTGATATTGTCTTTCCCTGTGCCTACAACAAAACACAACTAGCCCTCATCCTCAAGATCTCAATTTATTGGCATTATTCAACCCCACAGCAGATACAGCCGTTTGGGTTAAATGGTCTTTCTATGTTCTCTAATAGTACTTAAGACTCTTAGTTATCTGCATTTCTCTCTGGACTATATGCTCTATGAGATCACACACCAGGCAAGAAAGTGGACCTAGTACACAGCAACTATTATAAACATTTTAAAAAACTATTCTTAAATAAATCACCATAGTTCTCCTGGTTCCTTGTAGCTAACACATTTATGTAATAAAATTTTCTGTATAAGGTCATCTGTGCCATGGGGGCTATGAACAGGCTTCAGGGTTTTCTTATTGTCTCTGTTTTGTTTTTTGAGATAATGAGGAAATCCCTAACTTACCAAATTTTCAAAGGAATCTGTAACCTCCCAAAGATTAAAGACCACTAACTTATGCATGGGATAGTGCTATGATAACCCTAAAATCCTGATTTTCCAGGATTATTCCAATTTTATTTATTCAACAAATATTTATTCAAAGCCAATTCTGAACACTTTTTCTTACTGCCACCACCAGACATTCAAGTGTCCTGGAATTTCAGTATTTTTGGCAAATAGCAACTAGATATCAACTTAAGACTAAAATTTAAATGATAAATATTTAGAGAAAAATGTTGAAATTAAGTAAACTTTTAGAGGCATTACACTGAGGAAAATACTGTTTTTTGTGTCTTTACGATTTTTTTAGATCTTTATTACTTATACCAAAACACATGCAAACAAACAACACAGAGATTTTTAAAAGGTAAAGGACATTTTGAATGGTGGAAATCAATAATGCTGATAGCTAAATGTAGCAATCTCTGTGGTCTCCTTATGACTGGTATGACAATTCAATGCTTCTTCATTATTTCTAAATAAACCCAAACTGGAGCATTTCACAGGAAATGGTGGAAATTGTACAGTCTCTTGAGGTATCTTAAAGGGATGGTTTAGCAGACTTTGTCCACAGCCGCAAGCTCTGAAGTGGCAGCCAAACAATATGACTATAGAAGTTTCCCAGACGAGGGATTGCCACAGTGCTGACAATTACCCAGTGATTTGCTGTACAGCCCCTAGAGCAGAAAGGTCTATCAAGAATTCCCCCAGGGGCCGGCCCCGTGGCCGAGTGGTTAAGTTCACGTGCTCCACTGCAGGTGGCCCAGTGTTTCGTTGATTTGAATCCTGGGCGCGGACACAGCACTGCTCATCAAACCACGCTGAGGCTGCATCCCACGTGCCACAACTAGAAGGACCCACAGCTAAGAATATACAACTATGTACTGGGGGGCTTTGGGGAGAAAAAGTAAAAAAATAAAATCTTAAAAAAAAAAAAAAGAATTCCCCCAACAGCAACCCTGCACATGGGCACAGTCCTGGAACCTGACTATGTATCCATTACATGACTGCTGCTCTCACATTTCGACAGTAGCAAAACAACATTAACCATATCAATAGAGTAGCCATCCAAGATACAAAGCACCATGCCAATGAGGAAATAAAAAAGAAAATCAATGGTCATAACAAATTTTATAAGCAAAGCAAAGTCAACAATCTAGTTTATATTGGCTCTGACCCTGTAAAAGTGCTTCCCATTCTTTACATCTCAAATTCTACCTCCACATAGAAAGTCAACATTTTCTTGTTAGTCTCTCCTTTTCACCATCATTATGGACCCATTCTTGCTCTCTAAGTTTTCTATACTCATTTTTGTCCCAGAGATTATGAACGACTCTATAATTCTCTCCAATAGCAGGAAATTCTATAATTAAATTAAATTATAAGACAAATATCTTATCATATATATGATATATGTGACATATTTTCTATACTTACATATATCATATACATATGAATCATTAGAGTGCCCTGATAAACGTCTTCAACTATATTTTGTTGAATGAATTTATCAATTCAGTAGATATTTATTGAATACCTACCATATGCCAAACACTATTCTAGGCATTTGAACACAGCAGCAAACAAGACAAAAACAATATAAACATACACAGACAAGTAAATAAACAAGAAAAATAGCAAATAATAAGTGCATATAGTTAAAATGATAGAGACTGCTATAAATATAAAAATAAAGGGTATATACTCCCAAATAAGCCACACAAATTGTAGTGCCCATGACAGACATGTAAACAAAAGATCACAATGTAGAAAACTGAACACAAAAATGACCAAAAGAATGGAGGAATCAGCTCTGCTTGATGGACCAGGGAGGCTGTATAAGTGCATATATTTAAGGAAGATCTTGAAGGATGAGTTGGAGTTTACCAGATTAGGAAGAGTAGTCTAGCCTGAGAGAACAGCATAAAAATGTAAGATAATAGGAAACAACCAGGGAATTAAAAGATTTGGGCTTTGGTAGAGCATAGAGTATTAGTGGGGAAGGGTCATGTGTTGAAGCTGGACAGTGGGCAAGAGCCAGACAACAGAAGTCATGTGTAGTATGTTAGCAAATTCATACTTTATCCTATAGGCAACATCAAAAGACTGTAAGAAATGAAATAAGGTAATCAGAGTGGAATTTCCTCAAGTGCATATGACAAATTAGATGGGAGTAGGAAGAAAAGAGACCAGTTATGAGACTATTGTAGTTTTCCATGAGAGGGTTCATAAATAGAAGCTGCAGAAAGAAATACAGAGAGGAAGAGCAGCACAAGAAACATTACAGAAGTGGTAACAAATTGAATATGGGGGTAAGGAAGTTGAAGGGGTCTAAGAAAACTCCAGGTGTATAGCTTGGACACTGGGTTAGGAATAGGTCATCAAGATAGCCAGCACAGGAAAGGAAGAGCTTTGTGGAGTAAGAAAATGAGTTCATTTAAGGCTATGTGGAGTTTGGACATTTCAAGTAGGCAATTTAATGCCTGAATCTGGAGCTAGAGAAATAGGTCTGGGATACAGATTTAGATTAGATTAGGGAGCAATCAGCCACAATGTAGTTCAAGCAAATGACGTGTAGAACAAGCATGAGCTTTGGAGTCAAACAAACATGGGTTTGAATTCTAGCTCTGTCACTCACCAGCAGTGTGATTTTGAGAAAATGACTTAATTTCTCTGAGCTTCAATTTCTTCACCTATAAAATGGATATAGCGGCTACCTCATAGAAAGTTTACTGAAAGATTAAGTATAAAGAATGTGTACTTTTTGTCAGAGTTTTACACACATTAACATGTTTGATCATCAGAACTACATATGTACATTATACATACATATTAATTCACGTATAAATATACACAGAGAGATAGGCATATGGATCACCTTCTAACAACATCACTGTGTTCTCAGAGAAATGCATTTGGGGTGCCCACTGCAAGGCATTTGAGAAGGTTCCTCCCAGAAGAGCCAGGAATTTGAGTGGGCACTCCTGATCTATTCTTCTATTTTTATTTGGTTCCCCAAATTCCTTATAGGAGTAAAACTTTAACCCTCAAAGTGAGGACATTTTTGTATTCTTTCAAAGGTTTTCCAGGATCTATCCACTCAGATTCCTTTGCAATTACCCAGCCAAAATAGGTCCTTAGGATTTATTCTGAAAGGCAGATTTTCTATTTATAAAAGTTGTTCAGGTGGATGTGTGTGTTTCTAGTTCTTTTTAAGTTAAATGTTTACACTCTCCAAGAGTAGCCAGGAATGTGAGAAGTGGAGGAAAGCTTTTTCTTCAGGAATGACACCAGCATCATGGCAGAGTGAGCTCTCCCGGCAAGCGCTCCCCTCCACAATACAATAAAAAAGACATTCATACTCCAACAGAGGACAACCATACAACACAAAAGACATCTGAGACACCCACACAGCCATAGGTTGGAGGGTGGAGAGGCAGAAGCCCCCCTCAGAGAAGGTGGAATGGGGTAAGAGAAAACTTCACTCCTTCCCCAAAAGACTGCAATCTGGAACTGCATGTGGTCTCCAAGTGGGAAGGAAGGGGGCAGGGTGAATCCATTTGCAGGAACATCAAAGATCTCAGAGGTCCCTCATCACCTAGGGGAAAGCCCCTACCAAGGTGAAAGCTATCAAGGGAGTGACTTCATCAAGCCAACACCCCAGGAGAGCAGATAGTGAGGGCAGAGAGAGAAAACCCCGAGAGCACGAAGAAGAAAGCACACCTCCCCCCACCTGCCCAGCACCAGCTCCAATGCCTGGGACCCTGATGAGACACACATGGCTCAGAATATACAGCTCTTGACCCCCAACCAGTGACAATAAGTGGTAACTGTGACCAAATAATACCACAATACAAAGGAACAAAGCCATGCCCTCTAGCAATATCAAAAATTACATTAAATCTCCAGATCAGAGAGAAAATTACAAGTACCCAAAAATCAGTCCTGAAGACACAGAAATATGTAATCTAAGTGCAAAGAATTCAAAATAGTTATCAAAAAACTCAACAAGTTAAAAAAGAATGTAGAGAAACAATTCAATAAGTTCAGGAGCTACTTCACAAAAGAGATTGAAACTATAAAGAAGAGCCAATCAGAAATATTGGAGATGAAAGGCACAACAGATGAGATAACACAAAATATGGATTCCCTGAACACTCAAGTGGACATCATAGATGAGCGAATCAGCATAATCAAGGACAGACATATTGAA
This sequence comes from Equus asinus, assembly GCF_041296235.1. Lineage (NCBI taxonomy): Eukaryota > Metazoa > Chordata > Mammalia > Perissodactyla > Equidae > Equus > Equus asinus. The sequence continues at coordinate 37,222,475 of NC_091792.1, forward strand.
ATGCTCCAGATAGAGGAGGAGAGAGAACTAAGACTAAAAAGAAACAAAGAAAGCCTGAGAGAAATATCCTACTCAATTAGGAAATGCAACATAAGAATTACAGGTATTCCAGAGGAAGAAGAGAAGGAGAATGGAGCAGAAAGTTTGTTCAAAGAAATAATATCAAAGAACTTCCCAAACCTGGGGAAGGAGATGGAAATCCATGTGAAAGACACTATCAGATCTCCTAAATATGTCAATGTAAAAAGACCTACAGCAAGGCATATAGTAGTGAAATTGGCAAAAGTGAATGACAAAGAAAAAATAGTAAGGGCAGCAAGGCAGAAGAAAATAACCTACAAAAAGACCCCTATCAGGTCTTCAGTGGATTTCTCTGCAGAAACCTTACAGCTAGGAGAGACTGGAATGACATATTGAAATCTTTGAAGGACAAAAACTTTCAGCCAAGAACACTCTATCCAGTGAAAATATCCTTCAGATATGAAGGAGAAATAAAAACTTTCACAGATAAACAAAGCTAAGGTAGTTCATAGCCACAAGACTCCCCTCTACAAGAAATCCTCAAGAAGGCCCTCATACTTGAAAAAAAAAGGGAGAAAGGGGTTATAAAGCACAGATTAAAGAGATAAATAGGTAGACAAAATCAGAAAATTGTAGCTATACATCAGAACAGGTTAGCAAATACTCAAGTATAACATTAAAGATAGAGGGAAGGAAAACATCAAAAACAAAGATAATCTTGTCATTTTAATCACAAACTCACAACACAAGATGGAATAAGATGTGACAAAACAACATAGAAGGGGAAGAGGAGGGGACTGAATCTGTTTAGTCTAAGGAAATAAAAGTCCATCAGAAAATGGGCTCTCTTATCTACGAGATTTTGCATGCAAACCTCAGTGTAACCACTAAACAAATAAGTAGAACAGAGAAACAAATAATAAATAAGGAAAAAACAAAGAAACCCAACATAAAAAAACTACATAACTCAACTGGTAGACCAAAACACATGGATGAGAAACAAAGGAAATGCAGAAGAAACAGAAAACAAGTGATAAAACGGCAGCAATAAGCCCTCATATATTGATAATCACCCAAAATGTAAATGGATTGAATTATCCAATAAAAAGACACAGAGTGGCGAGATGGATTAAAGATCAAGATTCAACAATATGCTGCCTCCAGGAAACACATCTCAGCTCCAATGACAAACACAAGCTCAGGGTGAAGGGATGGAAGACAGTACTCTGGCTAACAGCAAACGAAAGCAGGTGTCACCGTACTTATATCAGACAAAGTGGACTTCAAGATAAGACAGGTAAACAGAGACAAAGAAGGGCAGTATGTGATGATCAAAGGGACACTTCACCAAGAAAACATAACACTTATAAATATCTATGTACCCAACACAGAAGCACCAAAGTAGATAAAGCAACTATTAACAAACCTAAAAGGAGATATTAATAATAACACAATAATAGTAGGGGACCTAAACACTCCACTCACATCAATGGATAGATCATCCAGACAGAAAATCAACAAGGAAACAGTGGAATTAAATGAAAAGCTACACCAGTTGGACTTAATAGACATATATAGAACACTCTATCCAAAAACAGCAGAATACACATTCTTCTCAAGTGCTCATGGAACATTCTCAATGATAGAACATATGTTGGGAAACAAGGCATGCCTCAGTAAATTTAAGAAGATTGAAATAATAACAAGCATCTTTTCTGATCGCAATGCTATGAAGCTAGAAAATAATTACAAGGAAAGCTCTTCAGAGGATAAACAGATAGCAAAGGAGAAACAAAATTAGTGCAAAGACAGGTGGTCCTGGCCTAGAGTAAAAGCAGTCTACTTTTGGGTGAAGGATAAGTCAGGCCTTTTGTTCACAGTCTCCAGCTGGACACAATCTGAAACTGTCAGCAGAGTAGACTATTCATCACATTGTCTTAATTCAAAGAAGTTAGACAGAACTTTATTTAGAAAAATCATAGACAAATTGACCAGGTGACTATTCAAAATTTTACTTAATTGAATATACATGAGAAATTTTAAACACATTATAATATTTAACATATACTTTACCTTGATCATTATTCTTCGTAATCTTTTGCGTTCGAGCCACCCTCTGACATATGCCTGCATGATGGTGACCATTTTAACAAATTTTTTGTTAATTATGAATTTATTTCTTTCCCGGAACACCTGGAAGATTTCTATGTGTGGTCCAATTCTTTTAACTTTATTGTCAAGTTTATCACTTTTATTTAGAATAGACTCTGGCCTAAAAATAAAATATAGAACTTTCTTATTATAGTTATAAACATTCCTGAAAAGTCTTAAATTCATTTCAATGATGAATATATGGAAACAGGAAATGTAATTTGTACATAGAATTCATATACATCACCTGAACATGTCAATACAGTTCACCAAAGAGGGTTAAATATGCCAGAATCAATATAACATGTATAAAATTAACCTTCTAAAGAAAGGAAATCCAAAAGAAAGTGAACTTGTCAAAGTTTATCCACAACTATTCAAATGAACGATATAGTACCTAAGGAACACAATATGTTCATGTGACAGATAGAGCAAGTTAGTCAAAATAATTTTCCTGTCCCAGAAATTGTTTTAAACTAAAAACTACTTCAAATTATTTGGCATTGATATTCTGCTTACCAAACATCATCTTAAAAGTAATTCTATGTTTCAAATGCTCTCAACTGAGAGGCATGGGAGAGTATTGGTAAGGTCATGGACTGTAGGATCACAGAAGCTACCAACCATAATGGAGACCATGACAAGCCCTGCAATACTGACATGGCCCTTGCAGTGATGATAAACACGTGAGAAAACTGCAGACTTTCTACCATGAACAGACATTCTGTAACCCTAGTAATCTGCTTTTCTCTTTTATATATCTGTTGTGCTTTTTATACAGTAATCAGTATTTTCAAAGTCTTCCAAAGGTCAAAGTCTAGTTTCCTTGAGGTTCTCAGCATACAAAAGTCCTGTTTTCTTCTTAATCAATTTTTGTTTCTGCATCTTTCACAGCTGAAGTTCCAAAAAGATGCTCAGGTCAATTCATACACCAGAGCTGAGTCTTGAACAAAAAGTGTGCTGTATATAGACCTCTGAATCCTAGGCCCAACTTTCTTGATTCTCAGAGTGAATATCCCTGACTCTGTTTCTGCATTTTTTTTTCTCTGAGTCTGTTGTGATGTCTCCATTAAGCTGGTTCTTGATGAGTCCTGTTCTGTTTTGTATATGGCCATTATTTTTCTTCCCGTGGTGACTGAAATGTTGAGAGTCTGATTTTGATTATTTGACCCAGCCATCTAGTCTCTGTTGGGTGGTAGATGGTAGATGACAGAGAATTCTAGCTCTGCCTTTTTCATTTGTCTTTTCTGTTAGTTTGTCTTGAAGCTTATGGTATTTTCTGATATGCCCTGTACTGTAGGTTATTTGAAAACCAGTATAGCTGACATCATTCAAGAGATAATTTAGTGCCCACAAGAATGGAGATCAGCTCCAGATGAAGAAACTTTCCTAACAACTATTCCTTGGAGATCTTTTTTTGACTACCTGACCTTCCTATTCCTAAGCAGCCACAATTGACCGGTGAAATTTTCTCAGGCACAGAAAACTGTGCTCCATATTTACTTTTGACCTATAGTTAAAGATACAGAACTGAGGTTGTTAGTTCTCTTTGTGCTTGTGTGTATAAATGAAAAAAGTCCTTTCTCCTCTTGTAAAAGAAAGGAAGTTAGCCTTGTACAATGTTCTTGTAACTATAGCTCTTTTGTATCTGTACCTGGTTCTTTCTCTCATTTTCTCTCTTGAGAAAACTTTGGTAGATTAATGAGTCAAAACTATATCATTTTGTGCTCTGTAGAAATATCTTATTTAAATAGAAAAAGCTACCAGAAAAAGTAAAGAAAACTAAGTGAATTTTTCTGTTTGTTTGTTTGTTTAAATTAAGATTGATTTTGAACAGCTTAAAAAGAGAGAGCTCTGCCTTCTAAGAGGATTTTTGCTTGGTTAATATAACAATTTTTATGAATGGGCCTCAACATATGAGATAAACTGGGAATGCAGATAAAATGGAAATGATTACTTCTGGTTTGTTCAGAGTTTCAAGATCTACTGTGAAATCTAAAGAATTCTGATTTCATGACGTTTTCTCCTTTCTCTCAGAAGAAATAAAAGAAGTGTTATAAAAATACCCAAATGAGCCAAGTTTATACCCAAAGTTCCATGTTTTAACAACAAGGTGTAAATAAATCTTAAAGGGATATGTGTGATTGATTGTAAGGTGATGTGTCATGTGTATTGCTAAAGCACCAGCAGTGGTCACTAGAGCTCCGCTGGTCTCCTACGTTGCCTTTAACGTCACAGAGTTCTTAGTCACCTACTGAAAAGTGTGTGTGTGTGTGTGTGTGTGTGTGTGTGTGTGTATGAGAGAGAGAGAGAGAGAGAGAGAAGTGAAATTAGTTATTTCAATTTCTAAATTTCAATTAGTTATTTCAAAAAGCTGTAGTTAATATGAGTGATTGGAACTACATTAAGTAAAATAATAATGAAGAAATGCAACATGTTCACAAAATGACAGATGTGTTTTGTCTGTTTTTTTATCAACTGAAGAAGGAAGGAATTTTATCTTAAGCCCTAGACATATGGATTTTGATCAATAGTACATCTATAAATAACTGGAATGTTAAAAATAAAGTAAAGGGAAATTTGAGGTTGAAAAATAATTTATAGAAGGCTTGATGGAAAGTGAATTGTATTTACAAATAATGGGTTTGAAAAGAAGCTATGAAATTTACCAAATTTTGACAAAGTTAGGTCAATTTTGATGAGCTTAATCATAAAACAGAAAAACGCTTGTGAATCCTTGACTATAAAATGTTACATAGGTGGGATACAAAAGAGTAAGCTTAGAATTTGATTTACTTTCTGTTACATTGACAAACTGATTTTTTAATACAGTCTGCTCTTAATTTGACACAGGAAATATCATTCAGTGCCTTCAATATAGTTTGCCTAGAAAACAAAAGTTCCTTATATCACAAAAACATTCCTTTTGTCATGATTATGAATCTGTTTTTCTTCTTTGTGATATACTTCTTGCAAAGTCTCGTATTTCTAATATGCTACTTGTGGCTGTGTTACTTTCTTTTTACTCTAAAAGCACCAATGACTTTTGCTCATATTTTCCCTCCTCTGACAATTCTTTCTAATATTGTTTTTCCCAAATTCAAGGCCCAAATTTAAAAACAAACTGTTATGATGTCTTTTTAACCTACTTTTGGGTGTCCCAGATGACTACAGGATCATACTAAAGATTCTCTTCTTCACTATATAAGAGGGATGCCAGAAATGGTAAGGTATGTTTGGCATAATTGTTATATAGATGAGTTACAGATGGCTATTGTATATTGGCCCCTATGTTGCTTACTTCTTACATTGGGTCGGGACCATTAGCTCAAAAGCCTGCTGACTCCAAACTTAAAATTTTTAGACACCCAATTGCTTTAAATATGTCCCAAATAAGCACATTTTTAGCCATTTAGAGCTTGCCTGCTTTGCGTATGCTATGAAACTGCCACCAACATCTGCTTGCCACAGATAAGACACACTCTGGGACCATGAAAGACTCCAAGCCACTGCTGCCTTCCAGAGCTCTCTGACCCAGAGAGTCCTCATCTTGCTGCTGAGTGACATCAGCTAGACATGTAAGCCCTCTCTCTGACTCTGACTCCTCTCTCCTCTAGAGTTCCCTTATTCTCCTCTCCTTCTGATTGGTGGCTCTATGTCATTATCTCTGGAAGGTCTTCTGCTGTGAGGGACATCCCCTCTCATGCAAAGATGTCCATGTAATGTCCAAATAAAGCTTGTTATATGCTATTGCCACCTTGTGGCCATGTCTTTTCCTTGATGAGCCCCAGGTTCCTTGAACTCATTGCAATGGTCTATAGTTTTATTTAACTCAGCACTATATTGAGGGCTGTCCTATTTATCAAAGTCCAAAATATGAAAAGAGGTGACTAATCAAAGAAAAGTTCTGCCTCTTTAAATTAAATATGTAACAACTAAAACATTAACATAAATGTATTAGAAGCACTTTGTGGTAAATTGATTGCATTGATGGCCAATTAATGCCTCAGTATATCCTTATCTTTGCAATGTGATTTTATAGCTCCACCACCCATGAAGAAGTGGAGCCTAATTACCCACCTATGACTCTGGGCTGGCCTTGTGAATTGCTTTGGCCAGTAGAATCCAATGGAAGTGATGCTGTGCCAGTTCTTAACTTCTGCCCCAAGAGGCCTCACACAGTTCCATTCTCTTGGAACCCTACATCTACACGAGAATAAGCAACAAGCCTCTAAAGAATGAGATCACATGGAGAAGAAACATGCTGTATGCAACTTGAGCAAGTTGGACTCATCAGGTGATGTCAGCTGAATCTGGACCAGATCATCAGAATTGCCTCATGAGAAATAACAGTTGTTGTTTTAAGCCACTAAATTTGGGGATGTTATTGTAGTGGTAGATAACTGACACACATACTTATGTTTATACCCAAGGCTGACACAATTAACTGTTAAATTGGTTTTTTAAAAGATTTTATTTCAGAGGTAAATTATCTCTGCCAAGTAGTGACAATTATGAAAAAGACTTTATGGGATAAATTTTTTTAAAACTTGAGGTTTGTCAGTGTCCTCACTGTGAATAATATGTTCCTATTTCAAGGTGATCAATGACTAAATCCTTATAGAGAGGAATAGAGGACTCCATTCCTCTCTACTCTGATATTGTTGATTGTTATACTAAATATATACTAATTATGCTATTCAGTCATATCTTCAACAGGTGGCTTCTGCCTTTCTCTCACACTTACCTAAAACCCCCGATACAAATTAGAGGTCATACATTATGTCTTCTGAAATAAACATAAAAAGAATGATAGCCTTATGAAGACGCATTTTCTTAATAGTTTATAGGAAAAGGAAAAGACTTCTGACTACAGGCGTCTCAATTTAAACTCATTTCATAACCATGGACCTGCTGCAACTCTTTTTACCCAGAAACAGACAATTTCATGTCTGCTTAACCCAAGATCAGCAGAACAAGACTTAATTATCTAGGGTTGAATAAACAGATTATATTATGATTAACATTTATTTTTTAATTGAAATTTAAGAAAACTCCCTTTCTTTCTTTGTGAAGATCTACTTATAAATTTCAATTTGTTTGGCTTTACTGTACAAACCATAATGAAATATCCTTTAGATGGTATGTACATGGTTCCAACTAACCCCTCAGAACTTGAGGGAAAAAAATCCTAATTAAAATTTTAACATAGATCTTAAGTTAATACATCATCAGAAATAATTCTATAGAGATTGAGAACAAATTAATTTATCTCCAAAAAAAGTAGCACAATAATTAAATATACACAAAATGTCTTTATTGAGTTCATTATGCATTAATTTATAACATTTTAATAAGAATTGATACTTTTTTCTACTATCTTGTAATTAAAAATCTAGTTTGTATCCATTTTCAATGATAAAGATATCACCTTTAAAAGCAGTCATTTAACTAGATGAGATGGATCCTATTAAGGAAAATGGATTCACTTATTATGTAAAAATGAAGACCATTGAATCCAAGAGAAACAGCCTGGTATCTCCCCTATTGCTTAAGTAATTACCACCTGATAGAATGTCACTTCCTGATAAACAAGAAATATTGGAAAAATTGAGGATATTAAAAAGAGAAAGAGGATGTTTAGACCATTATATATAATGTAGATCAAACCTGGAAAAGGAAAATAAAATGATTCTAACTCCTAACCTCAATAGAAGAACTTATAAGAGCAAAACAAATATCTCTACCACATAAAATCATTGTAGGAGCATATGACATTAGGGGATTTATTAATCTTCTAGCCAGAAGGTACTGATGCCTTAGTATCATGATTCTAGTTTTGTTAATCATATAATATGGACATCTTTATGTTTTAATCAACATCTCTTATTCTATTTATGTTAATGAAACTGCCCAATAAAACACCAAGTTAATGTTATTGAATCAAAAGTTGCTCAACAAACTTATTTAGTCAAAACTGTGCCTTATGGGTGCAACTTGACCACAAGGGAGGGCCGAGAAAGCAAACTGACGGCTCATCTTCCCTCCATCATAAGTAAGTGTACACAATCCCACAGACAGGAGAAGAAAGGCACCCATGATAAACAAATACAAGCAATTCTCTCTAGCACTAATCTCCAAAAGAATTAAAATCTAAAAACAAGCTATATGCATAAAGATACCCATCATAGTTTCATTTATGATGGGAGAAACTCAGAAACAAATATCAAAGTAAATTGCGTTATATATAATAACTAAATCCATTAATAACAGCAGCAGTAATAGCAATCTTTTATTAGGCATTTACTTCCAACCATTTTCTCCTTCAATCCTCAAAATAATTTTATTGGAGGAATGATACTATTCTCATTTTATAAACTGATGCTGAGAGAAATTAGGTGACTTCCCAAGATTATGACGGTGTGACTAGTACTCTCAGAATTCAAGGCCCTTTTTATCATGTGTGTGATAAAATCAGAAGAGGACAAAATTATGTCATGACTTCAGAAAGGCTGGCGTGGGCAATCCCCCACCCTCAATGGTTAGAATGACTTGGGTGTCTGGCCTTAGGTTTTTGTTCCTTTGTTTGTTTCAGTGGTACTGAAAAGATACAGCCATACCATGTATGCTGACTTACAGAAATGTTCGACTTCATGCAGGGTACAAGAATGAGTTGTAAGTAGATGAGACTTGAGAAATGTATTGTGCCTATCAAATATATGGAGGCCAAGTGACCTCCTCTGAATTAGAGAATCAGTGGGAACTATCCTTTGCTTACCCCTCCAAATGTAATTTTTAAATTTATCTCCCTTCACATATCATAACACGTTTCTGATATGGAGAGAATTATCATTTTTACAGATTCTTAGCCACTATGGAGTCTCTATAAAACTCTTCTGGAACATTTTTATAAACATAAAAATCAGTCATTAGAGGCTAGATATAAAACCAGTTTTCACCATAGAAGAGAACACCCCCTTTCTCCTTAAGCCACTTCCTACTAAAGTCACTCTAAGTTGAGAGACAGACCAGGGCTGAATAGCTAAAACTGACTTTTTCACTTGAAGTCTGACAAATCTACGATCAAGGTATCAAATCAAACAGTTTTCAGGGAGAGAAGAAATCATTAAGCAAGATCACTTGTGAGAAAAGATACAATAAGTTAATTAGTAAATTAATCATGTCTGAACATGAGACATTGAGCTTGGTAAACATCTGAACAGGGAATTTCCTTTCAACTGTTACTGCTTATATAATAATATATATTAAACACTAAATCAGTTTTAGAGTTTGGTTCAGATATTGCTACTAATTAGTTTTGGCTGATATTGAAGTATTTTGTATGCTCCATTTATAAAAGCACTGTTTGCCCATCTGTTCATAGGTTGAAAGTGATTAAAGGATACTTATTTTGGCTGTTGTAAAAGCCAAATACTTTTTAAGCTGCAAATATGCGACAAAACCAGTTCAGGTTGCCAAGTTCAGAGATGTATTAAAAGAGATTTGTGATGCCTTCCTCGCACCATTCCTCTTCCAACCTGCATTATCGAAAAGTAAATATCACCACTTTCCTGATTAGACAAGCATGCCTGTTTTGTCCAAATGCTTTGCAATTTAGTTATAATTTACACAATTTACTCTGATTTGGATGCTTTGCTACCAAGCTGTGTTGAGGGCTTTCGTTTCCTGTGCGTGCAGCCTTGAAGTAGAAACACGTGATGCTCTCATGCTTTGAATGCCGGATTTGAAAGCAACTTGGGTAACAAATGAAACAAGTTTGTGGCCAAATTTAATCCCTTATAGGAGGTCTGCTCAGTTTGAAAACAATGTATTAAATTCAGCATGGGGGGAACCTAGATTTTAAGAGGGAAGTAATACATTTTAAGGAAATTCGTACTTTTGTTTCAATATTATTTTAGTACTTATTTGCAAATCTTCTCAAGGGTTTAGGACTTCATCCTAGCAAAATCTTTTCACTTCAAAAATCAGAGCGGGATTCCTGAGACTTTTTAAAATAAGATGCAATCCTCCTGAAGTGGAAGATAATACACTAAAATTCAGGTAAAATTTTTAAATAGTGTAAATATCTGAATGAGACGTGTTTTATTCTGTCCTTTCTACAGCCCTTTTGTATCCGGATCATTCCTCACAATGCCACCCTGCCCTTACCCCAAAAAACCAAGGGCCATCCTATTTTTGGCTGCTCCCAGTTCCACAGCAACCTCTTTAACTAGATCCTATTAAAGGGTGGAAGCTGACATTCTATTTAAAGCCTCTAAGAGAACTTGCCTTAAATAGTTTACTACCTAACGTGCTCTAACTAGTACCTACCCAGAAATGCAAATGATATAACAGGCTGGGAGGATTTCGTCTCCCTGCCCACACACCTGATTTTCCTCTGAAGAAATTCTCCCAGCCCGCTATGTCACGTCTACGGAAAGACGGGTTTTGTTATTGCTATTGCTGCTGCTGCTACTGCTGCTAGGCTTCAATTTTCCACTAGTTCTTCCTCAAAACGACGTCGAGATTTTTAAATTCCAAATTCAGTTCAAAAAACACAATTATTCTTTCCCTCACATATAAACATTTTGGAGGAGCACAATCTATTATGACTTAAACTAAAATGATCATTTCACATAATAGAAAAGCAAAAGCAAAAAGACAATGCTGTTTTTGTTCAAATTTGATTGATTTTGACTTTATGGTCAAGGTAATTTTTGATGCACTTTCAGGGAATTCTCTTTAATACAAACATTTAAAACTCCTTTTTATTGTATCTACATGTTTTATCTGTAGTACACTGAAAAAAATTACCCTTGAAGGTGCCTGAAATGACTAGGGTGTTTATGCCAAAAGAGTAATGGGAGCTGATTTTTCTGTGGCACAGTGACCAGAGTTGCCAATTTTTCATGAGCTTATCAATGGAAGGGGGAATATAATGAGTTGAATATACAGTAATTTCCTCCTAATACAGTAATTTATTCCTCTTGAGGTAGCCCTTTGCTCCCAACCCAAACTTTAGTCAATCACAGATAAGAGCCGGCTCTACCCACTGCCATCTGTCTCTCTCATCTCTGCTCAAAAAGGGCAGACAATGAAGACTGGTGCCTCTTCACAGATTTCTTGTCCCTAGAATAGGGATTTAGATAATGAAATAAATTCTCACAACAATTAAGACAATTCTAAAAAGAAATATCTGACATTATACTCAATATTTTATTCCCAACCACATATAGGTTTTACGGACTATCATTTCCGGGTATCAGGGAGATCTTCTAGCAGGCACACACAGAGTGATGCTCAGACAACAGTAGGTCAAAATATATCAGAAAAATAGGGAATGAGGCCAGTCTTCAGAGAAACCTGCAGTAGATAGAGATGGGATTTTGTGGCCTCTTCTCCCCTTGCTTCTGCCTCCCTACTCTCCCTTTTTATGAGTTCCTCCATGAAAAAGTAATGGAAAATCTGATTTTCCCTGCTTGAGATGTTCATTTATCCTCATTTTACTTATGGGCAGAATTACTGTGGTTACAGAGGAGAACTTCATGTGTATTCTTCCTCCCATTATTCTGCCTGCTGCTCCTCAGACATTTTCCCTCAGATTCTAAGCAAGAATCACACCTACACAGGGTCTTCCTCTTGAACGAGGCCCAGCCATTCTTTTTCTCAGTTATTGATTTCACAAAGTCAGATTTTTCCTTACTCGCTGCTGCATCCTTCAGCAGACACTGGTGCGATCACATCCAACCCATGCATATGAGTGAGGAAGTAGATTCAAGACTTCTCTAGTATCCCAGCCATCTCGATGTCAGAGAAGAAAGCAGAAATCCCTAATTCGGCCTGTAGCCTAAGCTAATATGTTCTAGTTCAGTTTTACTGGAGAGCCCAGGTATCAATACCTGGTTACTTTGTGTCCTCTTCGGCCCCCCTAACAGTAGAGTGTTTTTTCCATCCAACCAGGCAAGATTGGGAAACCAGATACTGCTGACATGCTGGTCTTTGATGACTCTCACCAATGCTGGACTCTGGACATGTTCAGAGCTCTAGGCTACCAATGGTAGATCACCCAACCCTGCTTCTTCTTGGATGTACAACTCTCTTGAACAGAACTCTTATACGAAAGCATAAGTAGGAGAATGAAAACTCTGTAATTAACAACTAAGAAGAATTACAAAATTCTTGACAATAGTTATAATCAAGGGAGTAATAGTTCCTGAAGATGCAGAGTAAACAGACATTCAAAAAAGTTGTAAGCCAGGAAATCTAGAGAAAATGAAGAATCAGGACACAAGACACACCAAGCACCATAAGATGATTTCAGAGAAAAGAAATGATAATTGAAGAAATTATTTGACCTAGACTTAACTACCTTTATTCTCCTCTCATACCAGTGAAAACAATCCTGAGGAAGGCAGGCCTGGAAGACTGAAGGTGTGGCTAAATAGTAACACTTGACTTGGAAGTAAGTGTTTGAGTTTAGATATGGTAGCATTTCCAAGGAGATGCAGTTCTCTGCTACTTCCCCAGATTTTTTCCAAGATTTCTTCCAATCACAAGATTATGGCACTAGGGTACCATGAAGGTGATTTACCATAGGTCACTCTATTGTTTAGATAACCCTGTCAGAAAGCAACTAAGCCATCCTAGGAATTGACAGAGCCAGGCCCATGGAGTGGATACTGGACATAGTCAAATATATCCTTTAATTGCTACTCAAAGTGTGGTCCGAGGACCAGGAGCATAAGCATCACCTAGGGTTTATTGGAAATGCAATATCTCAGGCTGTATTGATTCTGCTTTGCTGAAGAAGAATGACCATCAGAATAAAAAGGGTAGAACAAATACTGATAGGAGAGAATTGAAATTCAAACCAAGGTAAGATCTCATAAAAAACGTTGAAGATGAAATTTGTCTAAATTTTCTGGGCTCAGGCAAAAAATTTTCCAGATTCTTCTGTTGATCTGCTATCTTTGAGAAACTGGAGAACAAATGTGATGTGAGAATTCTGGAGAATAGCAAATGCCTTCATTTTCAAAAAAGCAAAGAATATAAATATTGCAAAGTATGGGCCAGTAAGTTTAATGTCAGATTCTATCAGTTAGCAATCAGATGGTATGTGAGGAATTAAAGAAAGTAGCAGTGGTGCCAAGAGCCATAATGTGTACAAAAAGAATGCCATGCCTTCCTGAATTCATTTCCTCTATTTTAATTTAATTTTTTATTATTATTGTTTTGTTTTACCAGATTATCATACCAATAAATGATTTATGATATTTCTGAACTTCAGGAAGGTAATTTTCAAGGTTCTCATAAAATCTCTGTAAACAAGGTAGAGAAATATAGGCTGGGTGGTCTTGGGTGATTAGGTGGATAGTGTCATTACTAGCTGAGATGAGGAATACAGGAGAGAAGACTTGGGAGGGGAATACACAATTACTTCAGTTTTGAGAGATGAATATGGAATACTCCAACGAAGATACCCAGGAAGCAGCAGAAAATTTGAGATAGAAGCTATAAATGACTGGAAAGGGAAGAAAATTCATTAGAAGGCAGAGAAAAGACCCAACACTTAATTCATGCATTGAACAAACATTTATTCATTCATTCACTCATTCATTCATTCACTCAGTGTAAGACGCTTTTCTACCACTGAGGATACACTTGTAAATAAAACATAGCAAATTCCCTGTCCTCATTGCACTTATAGTCTCACAGGAGAGACAGTAATCACAGTAAACAAGTTAATTACAGAATTTTCTAAAGCAATGTGTGTTATGGCAAAAAAAAAAAAAAAAGAGGCAGGCAGTTGGGGAGTGTTAACAGAGGTGGAAGATGCAATTTTAAAGAGTGTCATGGTAGGTGTGGGATTATTGAAAAGGAAACATGTGACCTAATTATCTGAGGTAAATGTGACAAGGAGCTAAATCCAATGTTGAAGTGAGATAGCTTTACTTGTAAAGCTCTGCAATTGGTTAATATATATGATTGTACAAATAATTCATCTCAGACCCATGAGGATGGTTAGGTACCTTTCCTCCATCATTGCAGTTACCATACTCCTTTATAATTATCTCTGGATCTATCTCCCCTCTATGCTCTGAGTTCCCTGAGAGCAACTACCTTTCTTTATATGCTTGACAATATATAATAGATGAAGGGAAGAAAAAAGGGGCAGAGAAAGAAAAGAAAGGAGGGACAAAGAAGAACAGAATGGGGACACAAGAATATCTGAGAAGGTCTCAGGATTTGCTTGTTAGCACTTCAGTCATAGGACCACTCCACAATTTGTCTGAGGCTGGTCATGTGATCCAACCTGGAAGGTCAGCCAGAATATTTTTCTGGATTTGTGTGTGTGTGTATGTGGGTGTGTGTGTAATAAGGGACCTTTCCTTTTGGTAAGAGCAAGAAGTAAGTCAATTAGAAATAGCTGGAAGCCAGTCATTTTCCTTACCACATGGAGAAAAAAGTCTGTAGTAAGAGGTATTAAAACCAAGCAGGGGCAAGCAGAGATTAAAAAATGAACGAAAGGAGAGCACATCCTGAAGACATTACCTGAGTCTGTCAAATCACTTGAGCGTGAGATGTTAAACAGATACAAAGCACACATGTCCACCATACTCTACACCCTTGCAATCTCTACTTGCTCCATGTGAGCAAACAGGTATAAGTACTGTTTTACTTAAGCTAATTTGAATTACCATTCTAATGAAGATGCTGTAAACCATTATATATAAAATTAGTTGAAATAAGCTGAGGAGCGTAATCTAAAAAGAGAAAAGTGGTAGCTAGAGTGGCTTCAAGAAAACAGAATCAGGATCCATGCGTACCAGCTCAAGGGAGATGGGTGTTGAGCTTCAAACAGAGAATTGTCGGAAAATCAGCAGTTCTTAGAATTAAATGAGATGCCACTAGAAAAGACTCATCATGAATTCCTGGAGTTTTTGAGTAGAGGCTATGTGGTACCCTATCACAGAGGAGATTCACCCTTTGGATAGAGGGTTTCAGTAAAAGATCTCTAAGGTTCCTTAAACTCTGAGAGTCTGTAATTCTCCAAAGGCAGAACACACAAGTGGATGTATCACTAGGGAAATATCAGCCACCAAAAATTTATTATCAAAAATGCTTAAGCTAGACCCTGACCCAGAAAACCTGTTCACAGAAGATATCTAACAATAAACAAGCTAACGTTCCATTAATAGGTAAAAACATTTCAAAAGAGACCAAAGGAAAGTTATTAAGTGGTAAATTCTAAAAATGTTTTGAGATAAAATAAGAGGACTTGATCCCTTTCAGGAAAAAATGATGAAGAACAAATATAGTAATTTTAGAGATATAAAGGAAACATTCAAGTATCTACCTAAATCTCCAGACTCTGAAATATGAATTTCATACTTAGATATGCCAGTAAATGTATTATATTCTATTATGTCAAAAAAGAGAAAATTTAGAATTGATAGTGCAATTTTGCCTTTCAGCAACATATTATATGTCACTACCAGTATGACACTAAATAGGAGGGGGGAAGTAGTTATTCCTCATCTATATATTTATATGAACTATCTGGATGCTTGGGATCCTAAATAATAAATAAGGAAAAGAGAAAGAGAAACTTAAGTGTTCTAAAATGGTACAGTTTTGAGGCCAGGCCTGTGGCACAGTGGTTAAGTTCACGCGCTCCACTTCAGCAGCCCACAGTTCACTGGTTCGGATCCTGGTTGCGGACCTAGTAATGCTCATCAAGCCATGCTGAGGCGGTGTCCCACACAGCACAACCAGAAGGACCTATAACTAGAATATACAACTATGTACTCAGGCACTTTGGGGAGAAGAAGAAAAAATAAATAAAGGTTGGCAAAAGATGTTAGCTCAGGTGCCAATCTAGGAAAAATAAAATAAAATAAAAGGGTACAGTTTACTTCATGGATGTTATATTGAAATGATAATATTTTTATCATCCAGAATTGAAACAAATTAAATACCAAAAAGGTGAAAGGCTGATGATCAACCTCTGAACTTACTACAACTATAAATTTAATATTATGACTTGACAATAGAATGTTTTTCTTCTATAAATTAAAGACCCATCAATTGTTCTATTCTATCCTTGGAAATCAGTCATTTTAAAAAACAATTATATGCTTTAGAAATTCAACAAAAGAAAAATTTATCGCTCAAGTCATACTAATCTGCAAGGGATTAACAGCTCACTGCAGAAAAACATCAAAAAAAGTAAGTGTCTTATTCATGGAATGCATTAGTTATCTGAAAGAAAAAGGAGATATTTGTAATATAGTTAGAGGCACTAAAGAAATTCAAGTGGACCTCAAGGAAGACTGTTTATATATAAAGAAAATCTTTCACAGAAAATTAAAGTACAATGTCATTGTAACAGAACAATGGATGAACAGTCAATATAGCTCCTGGCTCACAATTTTCACTTAGATATTCAGAATGAACTCTGTGTGTGCTAATGTATTATTTCCCTTTACCGAATAATACAAACTGCTTCTGATATTTTATATTAAAGATACTACATAAAAATAAGACAAAAATGGGTTAGGCAAAAAGAAGTTAATGGAGAGATTTAAAAAGATGATGCTAAGAAAGGACAAGACCCCATACTTCACTGCAAAGTATCATTCAATCTTTACCTTTATCAAATATATATACTATAATTCACGCACAAATTCCATTTTTTAAAACTAAAAATTAAGAGTTACATCTATTTGGCTTTAATTTTTTCTGGCTTAGAAATTTTACATTGGGTATTTTACTTTCAAAATCAATAAAACTCAGAAAAAATGTCCCTTTGGCAATTCTAACTGAACTGAGATTGCTTGGCTTTCTTTGACATGCTTAACATAACCTTCCTTTCTCTTAAAGAAGGTTTTAGGCTTTCTCAATCATATTTTAATCTTACAGATTTCTAACAATCTTCCAAAACTTGTGGAGTTCTAACAATTTCAAAATTTATCATTTGAATTGAAATATTTAGGAAGTAGAAACCATCCATAAATCAAAAAATTTTGTTTAATAAATGCTCATCTATGATAATTATATTCTATAAATGTTAGGCAAGGGAGTGGATGAAATGAATATTTATCATAGAATTAGGAAATCAAGGCAATAAGATTATCTCTCACTCATAAAATAAACAGATATGTATTTAAGAACTCAAAAGTAAAATCAAGTAGCCACTGTATGGAATTTGCAACCTAGTAAATTCCTCCTAAATGTGTTGGACTTGAGAATTATAGCTCTTTGTTTAATAATTTTGCTAATGAAAAGTCTTAGGTACATATGTCCAAATATTTGTACAAGCAAATGGACCTAGGCACTACTATACCATCTTTTCTTCTCCTTCTAAACTTTGAGATCTTCACAATTGAGAAAATAGGAAGATGAACAACAACAACAAAAAATAGAGATGTGAAAACTTGCCTTTTAGGCTTATGATCATTGAAGATTAGGACAGAAATAATCATGACTCTGCCTTATCCACCACTATTTATCCATATAAGGCAACAGATTCCATTCCCCACCAAGAATAGAAGTGGGTGCTCAAATTTGCAGTAATTCCAAATCAAGAGCAACAGCAGCATTTTTAGTTTGCTTCACTTCCCATCCCCACCTTTTAACAGCCAAGTGACTGCCTCCTTAAAAAATACGACTGAGTGGGTGCATAAAACAGTCCTATTTGCCAACTGTAGAGGGTTCCCACAAAGCTTGTGAGTATGTGTAAATGATTTCCATCATCTTCTTTTCTATAACTAAGAAGAGAGGGAAAAAAACAAACTCTCTTGTATTTACTGTAGACTGGCGATGGAAATATATGTGTAACATATTTTTACCTTGAAATGCAATTACTTTAGAAATTGGCCAGTACCTTACTGAAGTTGACTGATGACTGATGGAAAGTTGTAATATACTCTGCCTCGTGCAGACTCTAAGTAAACCTCTAGCTGAAAATATACGGGAAATTCCTCTCTAACAAGAAAAATCCTTTAGGCCAGACTTTAAAGAGTCTCAACATCTGGATTCTAAAGTTTCAAGGAATTTCTATGATAGAAATGGTGCAGGGTTCCAAACAAACAAGAAAATCTTAGTATTGTTTCATGTAGATGTTTTCAATGAAATGTATCTGCATATGCTATATATACAGCTTTATATTATTCACTACGTTGCTTTATTTTCACATTGTTTCACTTTTTTTTTTAATCTCTCTTTCTCCAGGATTCTATTCTAGTAACACTTTTTTATCACTAGAGCCACTCTTAGATTTGCTAATTCATTAAATTTCAGTCTAATTCTCTTAAGCAATCATTAGAAAGGCTGTAACATTTATGATACAAGTGGCAAAAGTAGGACGATTGAGTACGAATTCTGTCAATTGAGGGTTTGATTCTAGAATAGTTCTGTTTTGGTTTTTTTTCACTTCTGCGAAGTCACCTTGAAGTCACTTAATCTTTTTGAATCTCAGTTTTCTCAACTAGAAATAAAAGGACTGAATCAAATGATCTCTAAACTTCCCTTTAGTCATCATTCTCTAAAATATTTAAGATATCACTGCAGAAATTAGCTAGAGATCCCTGAAAAACTTTGCCACAGTTCTCTATGCCAGCAACAGATGGAAGACTGTATAGGAAAATGTTTAGAATTCAGATCAGCTGGCTGGCTCCAGGAAAATAACTATAATAAACACTCATCTTTCAGACTGTACAATTTTTATCGTTGAAAGGGCTAGACTAAATTTTAATATACTAACACCTATAAGGGAAAAGACTTTCCAATCAAACCAACCAGGTGAAGAATATTTTCAGGAAAAAGACTTACACAAGAAGATAAGTTGCTGTTAACAGCATCAAATACTTTGGAAAATAATTTACATGTGACTTACGATTTTTTTTCCGTTAAAGCAAGTCTTTCCGTGGGAAGGTTTTTTTGATAACAAATTCAATTTATTTAATAGACATGCATTACTCACATTTTCTATTTATTTTTATATCAGTTTTGGTATGCT